>NC_052146.1:25516984-25716365 GCF_902713615.1 Scyliorhinus canicula | reverse complement strand
GGGCTATGGGCGGGGGGGTGAGGCTATGGGCGGGGGGGTGAGGCTATGGGCAGGGGGGGTGAGGCTATGGGCAGGGGGGTGAGGCTATGGGCGGGGGGGTTTGGCTATGGGGGAGGGGGGGTGAGGCTATGGGCAGGGGGGTGAGGCTATGGGCGGGGGGGGGTGAGGCTATGGGCGGGGGGGGTGTGAGGCTATGGGCCGGGGGGGTGAGGCTATGGGCGGGGGGGTGAGGCTATGGGCAGGGGGGGTGAGGCTATGGGCGGGGGGGGTGAGGCTATGGGCGGGGGGGGTGAGGCTATGGGCAGGGGGGTGAGGCTATGGGCAGGGGGGTGAGGCTATGGGGGGGGGGGGTGAGGCTATGGGCAGGGGGGGTGAGGCTATGGGCGGGGGGGGGTGAGGCTATGGGCGGGGGGGTTTGGCTATGGGCGGGGGGGGGTGAGGCTATGGGCAGGGGGGGTGAGGCTATGGGCGGGGGGGTTTGGCTATGGGCAGGGGGGGTGAGGCTATGGGCGGGGGGGGGGGGGGGTGAGGCTATGGGCGGGGGGGGTGAGGCTATGGGCGGGGGGGGTGAGGCTATGGGCAGGGGGGTGAGGCTATGGGCGGGGGGGGTGAGGCTATGGGCGGGGGGGGTGAGGCTATGGGCAGGGGGGTGAGGCTATGGGCGGGGGGGTGAGGCTATGGGCGGGGGGGGGGTGAGGCTATGGGCAGGGGGGGGCGGGGGGTGAGGCTATGGGCAGGGGGGTGAGGCTATGGGCGGGGGGGTGAGGCTGCGGGGGGGGTGAGGCTATGGGCGGGGGGGTGAGGCTATGGGCCGGGTGGGGGGGTGGTGATGCTATGGACGGGGGGGGGGTGTGAGGCTATGGGCGGGGGTGAGGCTATGGGCCGGGGGGGTGTGAGGCTATGGGGGGGGGGGGGTGAGGCTATGGGCGGGGGGGGGGGGGGTGAGGCTATGGGCGGGGGGGTGAGGCTATGGGGGGGGGGGAGGGGTGTGAGGCTATGGATGGGGGGTGAGGCTATGGGCGGGGGGGGGTGTGAGGCTATGGGCGGGGGGGGGGTGAGGCTATGGGGGGGGGGGGGGGTGTGAGGCTATGGGCGGGGGGGGTGAGGCTATGGGCGGGGGGGGTGAGGCTATGGGCGGGGGGGGTGAGGCTATGGGCGGGGGGGGTGAGGCAATGGGCGGGGGGGGTGAGGCTATGGGAGGGGGGGGGTGAGGCTATGGGTGGGGGGGGGGGGTGAGGCTATGGGCCGGGGTGGGTGAGGCTATGGGCGGGGGGGGTGAGGCTATGGGCGGGGGTGGGGTTGGGGTGAGGCTATGGGCGGGGGGGGGGTGAGGCTATGGGCGGGGGGGGGTGAGGCTATGGGCGGGGGAGGGGGGTTGAGGCTATGGGGGAGGGGGGGTGGGGCTGTGAGGCCTATGGGCCGGGGGGGTTGGGGGTGATGCTATGGGCGGGGGGTGGTGAGGCTATGGGCGGGATGGGGGGTGGGCGGGGGGTGGTGAGGCTATGGGCGGGGGGGTGGGCGGGGGGTGGTGAGGCTATGGGCGGGGGGGGGGGGGGGGGTGAGGCTATGGGCGGGGGAGGGGGGGGTGAGGCTATGGGCGGGGGGGGTGAGGCTATGGGCGGGGGGGGTGAGGCTATGGGCGGGGGGGGTGAGGCTATGGGCGGGGGGGGTGAGGCTATGGGCGGGGGGTGAGGCTATGGGCGGGGGAGGGGGGGTGAGGCTATGGGCAGGGGGGTGAGGCTATGAGCGGGGGTGGGTGAGACTGGGCGGGGGGTGAGGCTATGGGCGGGGGGGCGGGGGGGTGAGGCTATGGGCGGGGGGCTGAGGCTATGGGCGTGGGGGGGGTGAGGCTATGGGCGGGGGGAGGAGGAGGCAGAGTGGAACAGGCTAGGGGAGGTGTCCTGGACAGGTTCAAGTTTGAGAACACTGGACACGGCCCCGTTGCTGCTCTGGATCTGGAATCAGATGAGGGCATTTTAAACTGGGTCACATGTGGATGCTGACGCCACTGTGTGGGAACCATAGGGATGGATGGGATGGAAAGGCAGTGGAGGGAGGAAGGCTCCGAACAGGTCAGGGATCTGTTCTCCAAGGGAAATTTTGCAGGGAAATGCGGGAAAGGTTTGAGTTGCCAACGGGGAGTGAGTTTAGGTGGGAGGTGCGGGACTTTGCTCGAAAGGAGAACCTTTGTTCCCCCAACAACCAGAGTACGTGTTACTGCAGAGAAAATACAGCTCCATGGTGAGGTGGGGGAGGGTAAGATTGGGGATATATTTGGGAGAGCAGGCCAAGACATTAGTGAAAAGGATCAAGCGGAAGTGGGAGGAGGAGTTGGGGAGGGAGATAGGATGGGGACTTTAGTGTGAGGTGACGCGGCGAGTGAACACAACCTCCTCCTGAGTAAGAATGAGTCTGATACAATTTCAAGTGGTGCACAGGGTCCACATGACACGGGCTCCGATGGGTGGGTTTTCTCCGAGGTGGGTGGGTGGGGGGGGGGTAACAGCGGGAAGTGCTGGCGGGGGCTGGCGAATCATGTTCTGGGGATGAGGGTTTGGAGAGCTACTGGGAGGCAGTGTTCGGGAACCTATCGAGGGTAATAGGGGTTGAGTTGGGGGAGCGAAGGGATTAAAAGGGGAAAAATGTACAAACTAAATATTTTGCTTTGAGTTGATGTAGAATTGATGTTTGTGTTTGGCATCAAATATATTTTAAAAATAACTTTCCTCAGCTGATCAAGCCAAAGACCTGGATAAGATGCTGAACAAAAATAGTTTCTGTTATTTGTTGTGCTTTGGCTCTTACCTTGAGTTAGCCAAGTGTTGAATAATAATTGGTTAACTTAACTGTCTGCCGATTTGTAATTGGCTGCTGGTGCCTGCTGACATTCCTTGATGTTTTAATACTAAGACCTACTGAAGAATGATTCAGCATGACTAAGGCCTTATTCACTACCCAACTTAATGTAGCCTGGCAAGGTCATAACAGTTTCGAGAACCACACCTTATCTTCCCAGATTGGCTTGTGCGGTGAATGTCAAATTTGTTATATAGGGAACAGGTTCAATTTCAACCTTGCGTGACTATCTGCGTGGGTTTCCTCAGGGTGCTCCGGTTTCCTGCCGCAGTCCAGGTGTGCAGGTGAGGTGGATTGGCCATGCCAAATTGTCACTTTGTGTCCAAAGGTTAGGTCGGGTTATGGGGTTACAGGATAGGGCGGGGGAGCGGGCTTAGGTCGGGTGTTCTTTCAGGCGGTCGGTGTAGACTCAATGGGCCAAATGGACTCCTTCTACACTGTCGGGTTTTCTATGATTCTATGATTATATTTTATATTTGTACCAGTAATGTTTTTAAAATCCTGGGTTAAGCTATATATTTGTTGCCGTAATGTCATTGAAGAATCTAGGTCAAGTTATCCAGACTGTGTGTGACTCTCCTAAATCTGTAATTAAGAAGTAGTAAAAGGTGTTTGATTTCTAACCGTTTATTTGTTTATTTATAGAAGGCGAATATAACATTGTTATGATTGCTGGAGATTCCCTGAGAGTGGATAATTTATGAACAGTTGTTTTTAGTCCGAGCTAAAGAGGTTATGTGATATCTTAGTGTAATTAATGGCAGGAGCCAGGTCTGTCTGTAGTTTTGCAGTTTGCCATAGGATTTGAGTGTGGCAAGACAGAAGGGGTGCCCACTGCCTTGTCCCCCTATATAACCCAAAATACCCCAAACTCATCTCATGCATTTGAACACTAACCAAGGGGATGCATAAAACAGTTGAACCCACGGCAGAAATTTTGGTTCCAACCCAAACCTTCTCAGAACTTCAAACAGGTACCTCTATTCCACCCAGTCAAATGCCTTCTCTGTGTCCATGGACACAATCACCTTCGGCTCTCGTCTCCCTGACAAAGTCATAATTACATTCAGCAACCTCCTAATGTTACTGGAGAGCTGCCTCCCCTTCAGAAAACCCGTTTGGTCCTCAGAAACCACCTTTGGGACTCACCCCCCAACTTATACGCCAACACCTTCGCCAAGATTTTCATGTCCCGTGTTTAGCAGCGCAATGGGCCTGTAGGACCCACATTCCAGTGGGTCCTTCCCCTTTTCCGGGATCAACAAATTCAATATCTGCGCTAATGTAGCCGGCAACTCACCCTTTTCCATCGCCTCACTAAACATGCCCACCAGGTGAGGAGCCAACTCCATTGTAAAACCGCGCTGGAAAGCAGTCTGGCCCTGGGGCCTTCCCCAGTCCGGCCTTGGGGCCATCCCCGACTGCATCCTACTAATATAGTCCTTCACTCCCCCCACCCCTAACCCCTACGGCTCCTGCACTGCCTGCCGTCTCCCCTCATCCAACTCTGGGAGCTCCAACCCATCCAGAAACAGCCCCTATTCTTCGCCTTACCGCCGACACAGACCTATACAACCCCTCGTGGAAAGCCTCATTTATCCACTCCGGCTCTGACACCACCTTCCCCCCTCTCCACCCTCACCTACAGTATTTCCCTGGTCGCTGCCTGACGCTGCAACTGTTGGGCCAACACATGACTCACCTTCACCCCATACTCATGCTGCACTCCCCTTGCCCTACACAGCTGCCCCACCATCTTACCTGTTGTCAACCGGACAAACTGCCCTTGCAACTTCTTCATCTCTGCCAACAGCTCCTCTGCGGGGCAGCCGAGTATCTGCTGTCCACCTCAACTATCTCGTTCAATAACTGCCGGTGCTCCTCCCTCCTCATCCTATCCGTATGGGCCTTGAACAAAATAATTTCCCCTTGGACCACCAACTTCAAGACCTACCAAAAGGTAGCTGCTGGCATCTGACCATTCTGGTTGAGCTCCACATAGTTCTTAATTGCCGCTCTCATCTTCCCTCAAAACTCCTTATCAGCCAAAAATCCTGAGTCCAACCTCCACCCCGGCCTCTGCACCTGTCCCCATCAAAGCCTCACATCTAACCAGTGCCGGTGCATGGGCTGAGATCACATTTTCTGCATATTCCGCACCCTACTGTCTCCAACAGAACCGCCCGGCTCACCACGAGAAAAATCAATCCTGGAATACACCCTATACACATTCGAGAAGAAGGAATGCTCTCACCCTCCTGGGTTCCCGAACCTCCATGGATCCACCATCGTTTTTGTCATTCTCAACCTTCCCATCAACTTAGGGCTCGACCTATCCAACCTCGGCTCCATTACACAATCAAAATTCCTTCCCATGATCAACTGGCGAGGGTCCAGCTGGAATGATTCCCAGTAACCTCTTTACAAAACCAACATCATCCCAATTAGGCACAGACACGTTTACCAGCATCACTGGCGTCCCCTCTAACACCCCACTCACTATTACATATTGCCACCACTCCCGGGTCCCGCATCTCCCTGGTCCTGTAAACCCTGTTTTCTTGCTCAACAAAATGGCCACCAGCCTTTGACTTCGAATCAGACTCCGAGTGAAACACTTGTGCCACCCATCCCTTCCTCAGCCTCATCTCATCTTTCACTCAGAAATGCGTCTCCTGTAAGAACAGCACCTCCGCTCTCAAACAATTCAGGTGTGCGAACACCTGGCACCTCTTGTCCGACCCATTCAGCTTGCGGACATTCTATATCAAGATTCTCACTGGACCTTTAATGCCTCCACCCCCTCTAGTGTCCAACATCACCACCTTTAGGCTCCGCCTCGCCCATTCCCACTCTAAATCTGACCCATCCAAGATGGCCCCCCCGCCCACTCATCCTCCAGACCTGTCAAGTCGCTACCTGCCCTTCGCCCCCTCCCCAAACCCCCTCCTCCCACCCCTACCTCCACCCACACTAGCCTCCCCCTCCCACTGCACTCCTGTTCACTAGCATTGCTCGCAAGCATGGCGGCTCCTGTTCACTAGCATTGCTCACGAGAGAGGTGACTCCAGTTTACTAGCATTGCTCGTGAGTGAGGTGACTCCTGTTCACTAGCATTGCTCACGAGTGAGGCGACTCCTGTTCACTAGCATTGCTCGTGGGCGAGGCGACTCCTGTTCACTAGCATTGCTCGTGGGCGAGGCGACTCCTGTTCACTAGCATTGCTCACGAGCGAGGCGACTCCTGTTCACTAGCATTGCTCACAAGCGAGGTGACCCCTGTTCACTAGCATTGCTCATGAGCGAGGTGACTCCTGTTCACTAGCATTGCTCATGAGCGAGGCGACTCCTGTTCACTAGCAGTGCTCGTGGGCGAGGCGACTCCTGTTCACTAGCAGTGCTCGTGGGCGAGGCGACTCCTGTTCACTAGCATTGCTCACGAGCGAGGTGACTCCTGTTCACTAGCATTGCTCATGAGCGAGGCGACTCCTGTTCACTAGCATTGCTCACGAGCGAGGCGACTCCTGTTCACTAGCATTGCTCACGAGCGAGGCGACTCCTGTTCACTAGCATTGCTCACGAGCGAGGTGACTCCTGTTCACTAGCATTGCTTGTGGGCGAGGCGACTCCTGTTCACTAGCATTGCTCATGGGCGAGGCGACTCCTGTTCACTAGCATTGCTCATGAGCGAGGTGACTCCTGTTCACTAGCATTGCTCACGAGCGAGGTGACTCCTGTTCACTAGCATTGCTCATGAGCGAGGCGACTCCTGTTCACTAGCAGTGCTCGTGGGCGAGGCGACTCCTGTTCACTAGCATTGCTCATGAGCGAGGTTACTCCTGTTCACTAGCATTGCTCACAAGCGAGGTTACTCCTGTTCACTAGCATTGCTCACGAGCGAGGCGACTCCTGTTAACTAGCAGTGCTCATGGGCGAGGCGACTCCTGTTCACTAGCATTGCTCACGAGCGAGGTGACTCCTGTTCACTAACATTGCTCACGAGCGAGGCGATTCCTGCCCGAATGCCCCCTCCAACACATTCCCACCCCCCCCACCCCAAAACCCACAATAACTTGTGCAACAGGCACCTGATTACCCTAAAAAGAATCAAAGACATGAACACATCCCAAAAAGCCCCAAAATACAGCTGTACAAGCACAGTGGATAGCACTGTGGCTTCACAGCGCTAGGGTCCGGGTTTTATTCCCGGCTTGGGTCGCTGTCTGTGCGGAGTCTGCACTTTTTCCCCTGTATCTGCGTGGGTTTCCTCCGGGTGCTCCGGTTTCTTCCCACAAGTCCTGAAAGACATGCAGTTAGGTAATTTGGACATTCTGAATTTTCCCTCTGTGTACCAGAACAGGCGCCGGAATAGAACATAGAAGATAGAACATACAGTGGAGAAGGAGGCCATTCGGCCCATCGAGTCTGCATCGACCCACTTAAGCCCCCACTTCCACCCTATCCCTGTAACCCAATAACCCCTCCTAACCTTTTTGGACACTAAGGGCAATTTATCATGGCCAATCCACCTAACTTGCAGGTCTTTGGACTGTGGGAGGAAACCGGAGCACCCGGAGGAAACCCACGCAGACACGGGGAGAACGTGCCGACTCCGCACAGACAGTGACCCAGTGGGGAATCGAACCTGGGACCCTGGCACTGTGAAGCCACAGTGCTACCGTGCTGCCCAAATGCGGCAGCTGGGGTCTTTTCACAGTAACTTCATTGCAGTTTTAATGTAAGCCTATTTGTGACAGTAAAGATTATATAAATAAAACACAAAAGACCTCCTGACAAAGGTAGGGGAGGGGAACAATTGCTCCCCCCCCCTCCCCCACTTACAAATTTACAACTTCTTAACTTCCCCCTACATTGACAGACAAGAACAATAACAGACTACTTTTGTAGACATAACTCCTCCATCCTAATTCACCATTCAGCTCTCCCAGCCAATGATCCCTGTTAAAGTCACTTGTCTCCTCTGGCATCTCGGAGTAATATTCCCAGCCATCATGGGTTACCCAAAATCTGGTTGGATCTTGCCAAATCCGCTCCAATATCCTGATCAATCCAAATTCGATTTTCCTCCCATTCACAGCCCTGATTCGCCCTGGCCCACCTCAGAATCTTCTCCTTGTCTCGAAACGTATACATCCGCACAACCATTGCCCGGGGCGGCTCCTCCACTCTCGGTTTCTACCTCAAGGACCTATGGGCCCAGTCCACCTCTGGGGCCATGTCCAACACTTTCTCCTGCAACAACCTGACCAACATCCTCGCGACGTTGTTCAAAACATTTGTTCCTCTACTCCCTCCGGTAGGCCCTCAACCTGCAGGTTTTTCAGTCTGGACCTGGACCTATTCTCCTGGTCCTCCACCTTCGACTGTAGCGACTTACACAGATCCACCAGGATCATCACTTCCTCCTCCAAACACACAGTGCAGTCACTCTGGTCAGACACCACCTTCTCCACCTCCTAGATTGTCACTCCCTGTGTCTCGAGGCACTTTTCCACCCGTTCCTGGGACCTGCGAATAGGTCCCCTCAATTGCATTTGACTAGTCCCTCGGCATCACCTTCCTTTGCTCTTTAATGAAGCCCATCACTTGTTCCATCTGCAGCTTTCCCGTTGATGACCACCCTTCCCGCTCCGCCATCTTCATAATTGGTCCTGCGCCACAAGTCTCCTCCAACTCTTCCGCCAGCTCCTTCACTGTTTTTAGCCGGGCCTGATAACCCGCAAACATAGCCATACAGGGCCGAACTCCTTCCTCTACATTCTCCGCTCCACTTTGCTGCCGAATCTACCCACAACACTCACTCCATGGCACTCACTCCATGGCACTCACTCCATGGCACTCACTCCATGGCACTCACTCCATGGCACTCACTCCATGGCACTCACTCCATGGCTCTCACTCCATGGCACTCACTCCACGGCACTCACTCCGTGGCACTCACTCCATGGCACTCACTCCATGGCACTCACTCCATGGCACTCACTCCATGGCACTCACTCCATGGCACTCACTCCATGGCACTCACTCCATGGCACTCACTCCATGGCACTCACTCCATGGCACTCACTCCATGGCACTCACTCCATGGCTCTCACTCCTTGGCACTCACTCCATGGCAGTCACTCCATGGCTCTCACTCCATGGCTCTCACTCCATGGCACTCACTCCATGGCACTCACTCCATGGCACTCACTCCATGGCACTCACTCCATGGCACTCACTCCATGGCACTCACTCCATGGCAGTCACTCCATGGCACTCACTCCATGGCACTCACTCCATGGCACTCACTCCATGGCACTCAGACCATGGCACTCACTCCATGGCAGTCACTCCACGGCACTCACTCCACGGCACTCACTCCATGGCACTCACTCCATGGCTCTCACTCCATGGCTCTCACTCCATGGCTCTCACTCCATGGCTCTCACTCCATGGCACTCACTCCATGGCACTCACTCCATGGCACTCACTCCATGGCACTCACTCCATGGCTCTCACTCCATGGCACTCACTCCATGGCTCTCACTCTATGGCACTCACTCCATGGCACTCACTCCATGGCACTCACTCCATGGCACTCACTCCATGGCACTCACTCCATGGCTCTCACTCCATGGCACTCACTCCATGGCTCTCACTCTATGGCACTCACTCCATGGCTCTCACTCCATGGCTCTCACTCCATGGCACTCACTCCGTGGCACTCACTCCGTGGCTCTCACTCCGTGGCACTCACTCCGTGGCTCTCACTCCGTGGCTCTCACTCTATGGCACTCACTCCATGGCACTCACTCCACGGCACTCACTCCGTGGCACTCACTCCATGGCACTCACTCCATGGCACTCACTCTATGGCACTCACTCCATGGCACTCACTCTATGGCACTCACTCCACGGCACTCACTCCATGGCTCTCACTCCATGGCTCTCACTCCATGGCTCTCACTCCATGGCTCTCACTCCATGGCTCTCACTCCATGGCTCTCACTCTATGGCACTCACTCTACGGCACTCACTCTACGGCACTCACTCCATGGCTCTCACTCCATGGCTCTCACTCCATGGCACTCACTCCATGGCTCTCACTCCATGGCACTCACTCCATGGCACTCACTCCATGGCACTCAGACCATGGCACTCACTCCATGGCACTCACTCCACGGCACTCACTCCACGGCTCTCACTCCACGGCTCTCACTCCATGGCTCTCACTCCATGGCACTCACTCCATGGCACTCACTCCACGGCACTCACTCCATGGCTCTCACTCCATGGCTCTCACTCCATGGCTCTCACTCCATGGCTCTCACTCCATGGCTCTCACTCCATGGCACTCACTCCATGGCTCTCACTCCATGGCTCTCACTCCATGGCACTCACTCCATGGCACTCACTCCATGGCACTCACTCCATGGCACTCACTCCATGGCACTCACTCCATGGCACTCACTCCATGGCACTCACTCCATGGCACTCACTCCATGGCACTCACTCTATGGCACTCACTCTATGGCACTCACTCCATGGCACTCACTCCATGGCACTCACTCCATGGCACTCACTCCATGGCACTCACTCCATGGCACTCACTCCATGGCACTCACTCCATGGCACTCACTCCATGGCACTCACTCTATGGCACTCACTCTATGGCACTCACTCCATGGCTCTCACTCCATGGCACTCACTCCATGGCACTCACTCCATGGCACTCACTCCATGGCACTCACTCCATGGCACTCACTCCATGGCACTCACTCTATGGCACTCACTCTATGGCACTCACTCCATGGCACTCACTCTATGGCACTCACTCTACGGCACTCACTCCATGGCTCTCACTCTATGGCTGCCAGCGGAAGTCTCACGATGCCTCAAACGTTAAAGACCTTTATTTACAGCCAAGCCTGGGAGGATGCGCCACCCACTCTGAGATGCCCACCAATACAGCATGGTCCTGACAGTTGGCAATTGGGTTCTCCTTGGCCAAGCAGGACCACTGTCTTTTGTCCTGTACTGTGCTTGACTCTATTCTGATGAAAATTCATCAACCTGAAATGTTAACCCTCATTCTAGCCACCGAGGCTACCAGACCTGCTGAGCGCTTCCAGCATGTTTTGTTTTTATTATCAATGTCCTTTGATTCATTTCTGCAATAAAGTCCTCCCAGTCCTCAGTGTTGGTGTTGATGCCTTCCTCACTGCCCATCTGATCCATCCGTTGCCACATTGCAGCCCAGTGGCAGAAAAATTCCCTTTCGGAGTAAATCAACTCTTTTTGAGTTGTCTGCTCAGCACCTTTAACAACTTACAGCCAACTAGATTGTGGAACTGATTTCCCCTCATTGAACGTCTGTGCACAGGAAGCCCATTCAGATGATGAGAAGGGTGTTTCAGTACTATAGACATGGCAATCCTTTACATAATTGCTCTGAGTGTACATGTGCCACAGATAGTAGACAAAGTGAATTTTCCTGCCCACAAAAACTGCGGCCATTTCTCCACTGAGTAGACCATGTCCACTGAGGCCATAAGTAAATCTGCTCATTGTTGGGACCAATGTGACAACTTAGATCAGGGAGAGAGATAAAGTTGGTTCATTAAAGGATCTTGGAGTACACAAACTAGGAAGGACCCAGGTTCAGTTTCCTGAGTTAGTCCTGGAATAAAGAAGGAAAATATCCACCAGGGTCCAGGTGATCACTGCACGGAAATGCCTGAGTATGTAGGCCGGATTCAGAGCCTGCAGAGGGACTAACACTTGTGAAACCATCGCCTGAGGAGAGTCAGGGCTCAATCATCTGTGCAGACCCAGAGTCGCACCACCAGAGTTGAAGTATAGTTACTGAATTCTAATTTTCTACTCTTTACTCCAGAAGATGGATCTGTATCATACACCTCCAAAACAATTGGACACGTTTATATTTCTTCATCTTCAACCTGACCAGAGTTTCCAGGTGCAAGTGGGCGAGACCATCGACAAGATCTGTAGATTTTTAATGCAACCATGTTTTTCTGATCACAACACTATTAAAATCATTAAAACAGTGAAGGTGAGTCCAACTCTTTAGAAATAGATGAGTAAAAGACTATCCTCGGTGGAAAATAAGCTCGGTGACTGATGGTGTTGAGTCTGTCAGATCAGGAAGGTTCCAGTCTATACCGGTCTTGTCTTGGTTATATAAGTAGAGCGACAGGGCCACCATAATTTATCCTGATGCCCACTGACAAGAAAGAGGAAGAGTCATGGAAACCTAGTGCTCCTAATCAATATCCTCTGTGCAAAGTGTATCTGTTGATTTCCTAGGGATCAACCTCAGTAATGACATTCCTCCGTTACCAAATGAGCTTGTACGATCCAAAGGCATGGACAAGATGGGCCGAATGTTCTCCTTCTGTGCTGTAGCCTCTCTGATTCTATGATCCACTGTCTAGGTTGATGGATGTAGATTGACCCCAAGGTGAGATTCCAGAGTGCCGCAGAGCTTGAACCAGGGTATTCAAGAGAACAGGAGAGAAAGATTGAGGATTGAGGGAGCAAATTGTTTTTTCGTTTTTAAAAATAAATTTAGAGTATCCAATTTTTTTTTCCAATTAAGGGACAATTTAGAATGGCCAATTCACCTACCCTGCACATCTTCTCGTGTTGTAGTGGTGAGACCCAAGCAGACAAGCAGACACACGGACAGTGACCTGGGGCCAGGATCGAACCTGGGTCCTTGGCGCCGTGAGGCAGCAGTGCAAACCACTGCACCTCTGTTTTGCCCCCTTGAGGGAGCAAATTAAAGGAACAGAGTGGTCATTGATGGAAGCTACAGTGCCAGAAAGTCCAATTTGATTTCTTATATTAGGCTGAGAGTGTGTGAGGGAAACTTCATTCTAGTGATATCCTGGATGGCAAAGATAATCCAGGTTTCTCTTCTGTACTCCCAACTGCCTCTGTAAATGCCTTTCCCACCTCATCTATCCTTGTCAGCAAGTGGGATCCTCATGTACTCTTATCTGGCTGCATCACAGCCTGGTACGGCAACTACTCAGCCTAAGACCTCAAGAAACATCAGAGTTGTGAACACAACCCAGTCCATCACACAGACCTGCCTACCATCCATTGACTCCACCTACAACTCCTGTTGCCTGGGGAAAGCGGGCAGCATAATCAAAGACCCCTCCCACCCGGCTTACTCACTTTTCCAACTTCTTCCAATTTCTTCCATCGGGCAGGAGATACAGAAGTCTGAGAAGACACAGGAACAGATTCTAAAACAGCTTCTTCCCCACTGTTACCAGACTCCTAAGCGACCCTCTTATGGGCTGAACTCATTAACACTACACTCTGTATGCTTCATCCGATGCCGGTGTTTATGTAGTTACATTGTGTGCGTTGTGTTGTCCTATTATGTATTTTCTTTTTATTTTCTTTTATTTTCATGTACTTAATGATCTGTTGAGCTGCTTGCAGACAAATACTTTTCACTGTATCTCGGTACACATGACAATAAACCAATCCAATCCAATCCAAACATTTCCCTCAGCTGGTCTCCTCCCTACCCCCTTTATAATGAGCCCCTACTTCTCTTTAATTTTACTCATTCTCCCGCTGTCCCCTATTCCCTGATCATTTTGCCACGATACCTCCTGCTTCCAACTCCATTCCTCCAAGGTACCTATACTCAATGGTAAATGATTCTGTCTCCTTAGGCACTGTACCTGCCCCTGTCTAAATTGTTGTCATCACCCACACCATGAAAAAAAACACCTTTCATCCTCCTGTCCTTAATCTCACCTGGCTGCAAGGGCCTCAGAAATGCCTTATTTCCATATGTGAAGGTTTTAATACCAATTTCCAGCACGGGCAGTTCATGCAAATTCTTTTTGGGTATTTCCCAAAATGGTCGACGACACACTCCTGATTCGGAATGTGCAATGCTTCTTGAGTACTATATTTGGAAACCATTTAGCTCAAGAAAAGCAAAAGCTGCACAGTCCAAATTCTAGGCCTTTGGCTCAGGCTGCCACGCAGGGCCTTGCAACCAACTTGCCTTCTTCCTGACAACCTTCTTAATCTGAACCAGACTCTTCAACTCCAATTTATCTAAATGGAGTTGGTGTACTTGGTGACCACTTTCGTTACCCTCAGAGACAACCATTCAGTTAAATTATTATTGATCTGTATCTCAATTCCTTTGTCCCAAATCCCTTAATACCATTAATCTATCAATCATGAAAAAGACAATGGACTTACCGTATACAGCCTATTGACCGAGTGAATTCCAGATTTTTGCTGTTCTTTATGAAGAAATAAGTACATCCCGGTTTCAGTCTGAAGGGCTCACCTCTAATTTTAGATTACGTCCCCTTGTTCTGAATTCTCCCCACCAGATGGTCTACACTAGCAACCCCCAGTAGCATTTGAAGCATCTTGATTAGATCATCCTTAACTTTCAAAGGGATGCAAAGTAAACATTGGGCCGCGATTCAGCGGACTTAAAACTAAACTCAGCGGCTGCAGGGCCGAGAATCACCCCGCTTTCCAACGGCACTTTGCTGGTTTAGTTGGTCCCGTCGATGCCACACTTAGAGAGATTTCCTGCTGGTGAGCTGATGTCGCCAACAGGAGCAGCTGTTCACAGATCAGGATGCCATTTTAATCAGCCTCCCAATCTCCCCCCCCCCCCCCCCCCCACCCCCCCTTCAGGCTCCCCCACTGTAGCAAACCCTCCCTCACCCCTCCAACCTTAGCAAGGTCTCTGGGAACACCTCCTCCTCTCTTGACAAGCCCCGCCCGGGCCTGACCCCTGACAGTGCTAACCTGGCACCCTGGCAGTGCCCCTGTTACCCTGACCATGCCAGAGTGCCCGAATGGCACTGCTGGGATGCCAGGCTGGCAGGGCCCAGGTTCCAGAGGAGTACCAGGGTGCCACTGTGCCTGCCTCCGACCACCCAGGGGCCTCCAATGGCCTGCGAGGCCCCCCAGGTGTTGTTCCGCCTCGTTCTCGTTTGTGTGGATCAGTTCGAGAGGGAACCCTGAGGAGGTCTTGCAGCTGTGTCCGTTGAGTTCCGGACTTCGGTTGAATCCCGGTGTCTGGGTATTAAAATGAGATGTTGGCTACTTTAAATATGTGGATCTGGATCTCGCCCAGTGAGGGCAAGATTGTGCCGGGCAGAGTGAATGGGGTGGTCTTTGATCGGCCCGGTGTCTGGCACCGTGTGGCCGCTGAATGGCGCCCCACAATTCAAGCCACAATCTCACCTTTCCATGTCAGGTGTAGGATTGGGCAAATGATGAGAATCCTGGGTAAAGAGCCAACAAGGTTAGCATGAATTAAGGGCCGAGCTGATGATTTGAGAATCAATGCTGATTTGAGAGGTAATGCCTTTTCCTCATTATACCCTGAAAATGTTGAGCTGCTATTTCATGTTTCTTTTCAGGGAGGCTCCACTGGGAAAGGAACAGCTTTAAAAAATCGCTCGGATGCCGACCTGGTCGTCTTCATCAGCCAGTTCAGAAGCTTCCAAGATCAGAAGCAAAATCGGGGTGATATCTTGACGATGATTAAAGAGATGCTGATCAAAATCAGGCAATCAATTGCTTTTGAAATCATCATGACAGAGCCCAAAACCACTCCGTCTGGCTTCTTTACGTCTCCACGTTCCCTCAACTTCCACTTTCAATCCAGAGAGGGGTCTGATTCTATAGAAGTTGATGTCTTGCCAGCATTCGATGCTTTAGGTATGAGACATTAAATGTAAATGATGGGGTGGAAATTAGTCATATTTAAGGAGTTCTTCCACTCAGCTGCTTCTGCTCTTTACCGAACCCAACTCCTTGCCCATCAAAGCCAAACCCTCCCCAGATCTCCACCATCATGGTCTTGACCACACCGTCCTCCTCCAACACATCTTCTCCATTGGTCAGACTGCCTCCTTCTGCAGAAATGCGATCCATTGGGTCCTTAATTTCCCATAGCATGTGCTGGATGGCCAATAGAGCTGCATCATGGGTAACCATCAGACCAGGCTGGCGGGAGATCTGATTTCAGGCTTCAAATTGCAGGGGTGGAGGTTCTCCATTCCTCTCAGAAATACTCAATAGCAACTCCCTTCCTAAATGAGACCCATTCATAGAAGAAAAATATTCCTACTGGACATCTTTTCAAGGATAGAAGTAAGGGCGACAATTGGAGTTCAGGCCATGAACATAGACCACATCCCCCCATGATTCCCCCCTTCTCATTCAGTGTACCAGTCCTAAGGACTGAAATAGAGGAGCAGGGGGGCCCCTGCCCAGGCCCCCAGAGTGCCTTGTGAAAAGGGTCTCATAGGGGCCATCACAATCTCTTCAACATCCCCCCCTGCCCCCCCCCAAAATAGACCACCCAAAAGCCTGTGTATGCTCGGCCCACTGAAATGACTGAAGATATTTAGCTTCAGGATGTGTCCACTTGAAACCTTTTATTTTGATGCTGTCAGAAATATTGGGGTAGAATTTATGTAGGGCTTTTATTGATCTTGTGCCATACTCTTGTTTGAATGCCCAAAGTGTGATGATAGGTAGACTATCATCTGTGTATAATTAGTTAGATGTTTTACTGCTGTAGTTCTAGCATCCAACCAGTGGTTGGTGCCAGTATGCAGGCACATGACCCGGAGGCACCATGTGTTCGAGGACAAGGTGTTAGTAAGGAGTTTATAGCAATCGCATATTAGAGTAGGTCTAGCGTATCTTAGTGTAAGTTAGTGTTAGACCATTATTTCAAACTGTATTGATCTTAGACATTATAGTAATTCTTTAGAGTAGCGTTTGTAATAAATAGTTTTGTTGCAAAACAAAGTCTAATGTTCTTTGTTAAAACTACCAAAGATTCAACATCAGCAGAATGAAACAGCCTAAACAGCTCCTCCCACCATTCCCCCGATCTTTCTGTCAAGGTCACCGTGGGAAATCAGGAGAACTCTCCGGACATTCCGGTTCATGTGTATTTCCAGCTCTTTCTGCTTTTAGTTCAGGTTTTCAGTTTATGAAGTCTTTATTGTTCTTCTAGCCCTTAGAAAATGGTCTTCAATCAATCATTAGCAATTTATCGGGGTGGAGTTTGGACTGTGTATGTTGTTGATGACTATGTACGGGGTGGATGGTGGATCCCTGATTCCTTTTCTTTGATGTTTGTATTGAAAATGTTGAAGGTTGTTTGAAATGAAATAATGAAAATTGCTTATTGTCACGAGTCGGCTTCAATGAAGTTACTGTGAAAAGCCCCTAGTCGCCACATTCCGGCACCTGTCCGGGGAGGCTGATACGGGAATCGAACCGTGCTGCTGGCCTGCTTGGTCTGCTTTAAAAGCCAGCGATTTAGCCCATTGAGCTAAATCAGCCCCTTTGTATTTGTATTTGTTACTGTTGATTGTTTGTTGGTGGGTGTAAATTCGGATGAAAATGTGAAAAAGGAGAATAAAATTTTTTTTTTTTTAAATCATTTGCAATTTATACTGTGGTAAACTGTCCAGTACCTGAAAAATAAGATTTCACTTTTTGATTGTCCAAAAGGTCAGCAGACAAGGAGCTGCCCGAGTGCCCAGGTGTATTTAGACCTGATTAATGCCAATGGGGTTAGAGCAGAATTCTCGCCGTGTTTCACTGAACTACAGAGGGACTTTGTGAAGCACCGTCCAGCAAAACTGAAGGGCCTTATCCGCCTTGTGAAGCACTGGTACAACGAGGTAGGTGTAGGGACTGCTGCTGATTTATGTACTATCAACAAAGAAGTTGTGATTGTGTTTCAATGTTACTTTAACAAATGTACCAACCCTTGAAAATAAAAAGGGTTGGTTACAATAGCATAGGATTCACTTGTTCCTGTTATGGTACAATATGACTTCAAGCTCTGATACTTGAAGCCTAACGAGTTGGCGCTACAGACGTCCCACTGCTTTATTTTCGAGCCCTTGATTTACCACCCATTGCCCTGAATTTCACGTAGGCATGGGGCAACACGATAGCACAATGGTTAGCACTGTTGCTTCACAACTCCAGGGTCCGAGGTTCGATTCCCGCTTGGGTCACTGTGCGGAGTCTGCACGTTCTCCCCGTGTTTATGTGGGTTTCCTCCCACAAGTCCCGAAAGACGTGCTGTTAGGTAATTTGGACATTCTGAATTCTCCCTCAGTGCACCCGAACAGGTGCCGGAGTGTGGCGACCAGCAGTTTTTCTCAGTAACTTCATTGCAGTGTTCATGTAAGCCTACTTATGACAAGCAAGATTATTATAAAAGTCACCCAGAATTGTGACTTTTACTCTGCTGTGTTGCCCTTAAAGGGACATTCACCACGCCTGGGAAGCATATGTGCTCAAGTTATAGACAGAACTGCAATTCATTTCCATTTAGCATATTTAAACCTTAAATCCATTGGCCCCAGGGGATCTTCATGATACTAACAGGACTGCTTAGGTTAAACGTTGAACCCACAAGGCCATCTTTCTGATGCACTGGCAGTTTCTGGTCTTTTCTGGCAGCTTAAAATTCCTCCCATATGTTTTAAATTGATACAACTGGCGGGAAACGGGTGGCAAAGGGAAGTAACACCGGCGCTGACCTGGTAAACTGATGCCAAAGTTTGACAAGTGCTAGATACATGCACAAACCTTCCCAATCTTCTGTCCTTGTCCTTCAAATGCGATGTCTCCGAATGCATCTGTTGGAACTTGCCGAAGGTGTTTTGTGGAATTCCACTTCTCCCCTTGTAAGTGACCCAGGTTAATGGCCTCTTTCGTATGATACTGTTTGGAGTATCCACATTGACATGGTGGCCTTTGAAGAAACAAACAACAGAAACCTGTCAATTTCCTGTAAACAAATTGCAAAATGATATATTGGAACATTGTAATAATGCAATTTCTTTGCCCAGCCGAGCATTCCTCTTCCCAGCTCTCCAATCATATTCATTAATCCTCCTGTACTCATCCTCCCCCACTGTCCGGCTCCATCAACTCTCTCTGATTCATAGAACATAGAACATAGAACAGGACAGCACAGAACAGGCCCTTCGGCCCTCAATGTTGTGCCGAGCTATGATCACCATACTCAAACCCACGTATCCACCCTATACCCGTAACCCAACAACCCCCCCCCTTAACCTTACTTTCTATTAGGACACTACGGGCAATTTTAGCATGGCCAATCCACCTAACCCGCACATCTTTGGACTGTGGGAGGAAACCGGAGCACCCGGAGGAAACCCACGCACACAGGGGGAGGACGTGCAGACTCCACACAGACAGTGACCCAGCGGGGAATCGAAACTGGGACCCTGGAGCTGTGAAGCATTTATGCTAACCACCATGCTACTCTGCTGCCCTTCCAACTCTCCAACTCTCTCTGACGCCTCCAACTCTCTCTGACTCCTCCAACTCTCTCTGACTCCTCCAACCCTCTCTGATTCCCCCAACTCTCTCTGACTCCTCCAACTCTCTCTGACTCCTCCAACTCTCTCTGACTCCTCCTGCTCGCTCTGGCTCCTCCCGCTCTCTCTGGCTCCTCCAACTCTCTCTGACTCCTCCCGCTCTCTCTGGCTCCTCCAACTCTCTCTGACTCCTCCAACTCTCTCTGACTCCTCCAACTCTCTCTGACTCCTCCAACTCTCTCTGACTCCTCCAACTCTCTCTGACTCCTCCCGCTCTCTCTGACTCCTCCAACTCTCTCTGACTCCTCCAACTCTAACTGACTCCTCCAACTCTCTCTGACTCTTCCAACTCTCTCTGACTCCTCCAACTCTCGCTGACTCCTCCAACTCTCTCTGACTCCTCCAACTCTCTCTGGCTCCTCCAACTCTCTCTGGCTCCTCCAACTCTCTCTGACTCCTCCAACTCTCTCTGACTTGTCCAACTCTTTCTGACTCGTCCAACTCTCTCTGACTCGTACAACTCTCTCTGACTCGTACAACTCTCTCTGACTCCTCCAACTCTTTCTGACTCCTCCAACTCTCTCTGACTCCTCCAACTCTCTCTGACTCCTCCACACAATGGTGTGGTCGTCCATTCCGCCTATCCCAGAGATCACCCCCATAACACAGGTGGGAGGGGCAGCACGGTTACACAGATCAGGAGGCCCTCCTCCTTCCTACCTACCAGCCCCCTCATTTATACCCCCCCCCCCCCCTTGTTAATCAGCCCCGCAGTGCTTTATGGCTGCGTGATGGGTCGCTATTTAACAGGTTGGCTCCAAGCGAACATGCTTTCTTGGAGGGTGATGTGGTGGGAGGGGGGCTGCGTGTGGTCGGCCCCTCCATATTATTAAACCCATTGAGATTAATAGGTGGAAAAACATGAGCTGGTGAATTTCTAGCTCTGTGTTTCTGAGTTCTCTAGTTGACCTGTAAGGGCCCTTTCAGACAGACCGTACCAATTGACAGTAGGCAGATCTGCCATGTTAAAGTAGCTGGATAATTGGAATGATGTGGAGATGCCGGCGCTGGACTGGGGTGGGCATGGTAAGATGTTTTACAACACCAGGTTAATGTCCAACAGGTTTATTTTGAATCACTAGCTTTCGGAGGGTAGCTCCTTCATCAGGTGAGTGAAGAGGTAGGTTACACAAACACAGCATGTATAGACAAAGTCAATGATGCAAGATGATACTTTGAATGCGAGTCTTTGCAGGTAATTAAGCCTTTGCAGGTCCAGAAGGTGCAAATTGAGAGAGAGGGATAATCACAGGTTAAAGAGGTGTGAATTGTCTCAAGCCAGGACAGTTGGTAGGATTTTGCAAGCCCAGGCCAGATAGTGGGGGTTTAAATGTAGTGAGACATGAATGCAAGGCCCCTTTCCTCATGCAGCCTCTGATTTCTGTTGTCAGTCACTTTGAATCACTGCCCCCTCATCATTAACATTTCACATTGGATACAGTTTCTCTTTATTTATTCTGTCTAAACCCTTCATAATTTTAAACACGTCTGTCAAACTTCCTCTTAACCTGATCTGCTGCTGGCAAAACAGCCCAAGCTTCTCTAACCTATCCACGGAACTGGAGTCCTTCAGCCCTGGTGCCAGAATTGGCCAAACTAGGGTGTGATCTACCAGCTGTTTACTCCGGCAGGAGATCCCAGTCCCAAGCCAGTGCACGGGATTCCCGGCAACGAAGGGTGCAGTTACCAGGAAATCCCGTAGACAACACCGGGTCCGGTAAACCCGCTGGTGGGCCTCCTCCACCGCCGAAAAGCACGCAGCGGGTTAGTCAGTAAATCCCGCTCCGAGCGTTTTATGAAGGCTTAGCATCACTTCCTTGTTTTTGTATTCCATGGCCAGGATTTCAATGTTTCAAAGTTTATTTTAAAGAATTCAAAAACTGGAAGAAAAATAATGGGCGGGATTCTTCGGAAACTGGCGGGGCGGGCCACTCCGGCGGCGAGGAGTGGCGTGAACCACTCTGGCGTGGGCTGCCCCTAAGGTGCAGAATCCTCCGGAACTTCAGGGGCTAGGCCAGCACCGGAGTGGTTTGCGCCTGCCGGCGCAGAAGGGGCTTGGCGCTGCACCAACCGCTGCCGAAGGGCCTCCACCAGCCGGCGCGAGTTGGCGCATGCGCGGGCGTGCCAACGTATGCTGGCGTCATCCCAGTGCACACGCAGGGAGGTTCAACACCGCGCTGGCCATCGCGGACCGTTACACCGGCCAGTGCGGAGGAATAGAGTGCCCCCATGGCACAGGCCTGCCCGCGGATCGGTGGGCTCTGATCGCAGGCCAAGCCACCATGGGAGCACCCACCGGGGCCAGATGCCTCCCTGAGGACCCCGGAGATTGCCCGCAGAGCCAGGTCCCGCCGGTAAGTACCTGTCGTAACATACGCCGGCGGGACCCATTGCGGGTCCCACTCGGCCCATCGCGGGCCGGAGAGTCGCTGGGGGTGCCTCTACCGGTGTGGTGCAAATCCCACCCCCGCCAAATCCCCGCGGGGCGCCGGAGAGTTCGGCAGCCGGTGGGGGCGGGATTCACACCCCCCCCCCCCGGTGATTCTCCAACCTGGCGAGGGGGTCGGAGAATCCCGCCCAATAGCTGAAGAGGAAGAAAAATGTCTGATTGGGAGCATTTGTAATGTAAGGAGAATAGTGCCACTGTCTGGAAAGGATTAAGAAAAGCTGATAGGTTGTAGAATCGAATGTTAACGCATCGAATGGTTGTGGAATGTTAACGCACGGAATAAGGCCATGCAGCTCGTTACGTTGGTGGCAGCTCTCAGCAGGTGTCACCTACCCAGTCCCACTTCTCCCTGTACCACTGCTAACTTTTTATCTCCAGAGAATGATCCAATTCCCTTTTGGAATTCCCGATAGCTCTGCCTCCACCACACTGTCAGACAGTGGATTCCAAACCACAATCGCTAAAATGTGCAAAAGAAAATATTTCCACACATCATAGAATCATAGAATTTACAGTGCAGAAGGAGGCCACTCGGCCCATCGAGTCTGCACCGGCTCTCGGAGAGAGCACCCTAATTAAGCCCACACCTCCATCCTATCCCCGCAACCCAGCAGCCCCAACTAACCCAAGGGAATTTATCATGGCCAATCCACCTAACCTGCACATCTTTGGACAGTGGGCGGAAACCGGAGCACCCGGAGGAAACCCACGCAGACATGGGGAGAATGTGCTGACTCCACACAGACAGTAACCTAAGCTGGGAATCGAACCTGGGACCCTGGAGCTGTGAAGCAACTGTGCTAAACACACTACCGTGCCGCCCTGCGTTGTCGGGAAACCCATGCGCTGGCGTGGGACTGGAATCTCCCACCGGAGTGAATAGCTGGTAGATAGCACCCTAGTGTGGCCAATTCTGGGAACGAGGGCTGAAGAACTCCAGTTCCGTGGATAGATTAGAGCAGCTTGGGCTGTTTTACCAGCACCAGATCAGGTTAAGAGGAAGTTTGAGAGTCAAATAAAATTATGAAGGGTTTAGAATAAATAAAGAGATATTGTATCCAATGTGAAATGTTAATGATTCGAAGTGACTGGCAACAGAAATCAGAGGCAGCATGAGGAGAGGGACCTTGGATTCCTGTCGCACTACATTTGAAAACATTTAACCCCCTGTCAGATGAATGTACCTTTAAGAAATGGGTGTTTATCAAATAGCTGCAGCGATGTCAGTGTGTGGGTGGAGCTGGGCTGTCTGTCTTTCACTTTCGTTTTTGAGGCGGCAGATATAGTGTGTTTTTGGTTTTGTTTTCAGAGGTGGATAGCTGCATTAAAAGCAAGCAGCTGTATAATGATCTCTCTTTATAAGCTAAGGAATGTCTCCAGATCATTGATGATTTCAAATTAATACCTGTTTCTGTAGAACATTTAAACCCGCTCTCTTTATTTTAAAGGGGTTTAACTTGTGCATGTTGTTCGGAAAGTTATCTATAGAGTGCTGTATCTTTTGGGGGGTGGTCAGGATTGGTAGTTAATAAACTGTTTATTGTTTGTTTATAAAATGATAACTGGATTCATAGAATAAACATTGTTTTTGTTTTAAAATACTTTTAGTTATCTGTTGCATCACACCAGTAAAGTGGGCCCTTGTGCTCCCCTGTAGCCAAAATCTATTTAAAGTTGTGGGTCAGGTGAACTCCATGATATACTTTGGTGTTGTCTAAACCCTGGCCGGTAATACCCCCATCACCTTCACTTTGGTCGCCAATCATTTAGCACTAAAATCAAGTGAGGTTTTGAACTGGGAGCACTGCCTGGTAAAGTTTATGATGCTATGAACAAGGAAGTAGCTAGGCAAGAATATGCATTGACTTTTTTTACCCAACAGTATGTGCGACCATACAAAACTCAACTTCGACGTGGAGAGTTCCTCCCACCAAAGTACGCCCTGGAGTTGTTGATCATCTACGCATGGGAGAGTGTGGGTGGAGGAGAGAATTTCAACACTGCCGCAGGATTCTGCACAATCATGGAATTGATTATTAAATATAGACAACTGTGGATCTTCTGGACCGACAACTATAACTTTGACAGCCTGGGCAGTTTCCTCACAAAAAAACTTGCAGAACCGAGGTAAGTTAGACTTTTTATTAATTCTATTTTTCCTGATAGCAAACTCCGAGCACACAAAGGGGATTTCAGCCATCATCATATCTATTCCGACTCTTTGAAGATGGTGTTGAACTGATCTCATTCCCTTGCTCCTATCCCCGTAGCCCTGCAAACTCCTCCCCTTCAGATATTCATCCAAAGCATTTTTGTAAATTATTCTTGGATCTGCTTCCACATCCTTTCAGCTGATGTGTTCCAGACCATCATAACTTGCTGTATAAAATACATCTCCCCTATTGTCCCCTCTGGCTCTTCTACTGGGGATTAAGGAGATAAGTACATGTTAGCTAATGAAAGAATCTAAACGTTTCCATGATAGTTCATTTGGTAAATACACCCACCTGTGCCATTTTGGAAGGTTCCTTAATCAAAGTTTGTTTTATTTAGTAGGAGAAATGAGAGGGTCACATATTCACTTGGAAAATAAGAATCATATGGAGTAGTAGAGGTACAAAAGGAACTGGGAATACAAATCATGTTCCTGGCTTTAAGAAAGCGCACATCCTCAGACTTATGTAAGGTGTGCCACAGGGCTCTGACACAAATTAGTTACTTATACAAATATGATTTTGATAAATACAATAAATCAAATTTCATTATGAACAAAATAAAGGTTCCCTGAGGAAATGGGATTATTTGGTGGCAAAACCATCGCTGGTCACTCTGTGCACATCTCGATGGCTACGTGAGGAATGGCATCAACGGAGACCTGACAGCTAATTGGGTGGCATGGTGGCACAGTGGTTAGCACTGCTGTCTCATTGGGACTTGGTTCAAATCCGGCCTCGGTTGACTGTTGACTGTTGAAATCCATGCAGACACAGGGAGAAAGTGCATGGATTTCCTCCGGATGCTCTGGTTTTCTCCCATAATCCAAAGATGTGCAGGTTAGGTGGATTGGCCATGTTAAATTACCCCTGAGTGTGCAAAAGGTTAATGGGTTATGGAGATAGGGTGAGGACCTGACCCTAGGTGGGGTGCCGTTTCAGAGGGCCGGTGCAGACTCAATGGGCCAAATGGCCTCATAGACTCCCTATAGTGCAGAAGGAGGCCAAACGGGTCTGCACCTAACCCTTAGATTGAGCTACACATTTACACTCTCCATTCCACCCAACCCTATCCCTGTATAACCCAACCCATAACCTAACCTGCACATCCCTGGACACTAAAGGGCAATTTAGCATGGCCAATCCACCTAACCTGCACACCTTTGGACTGTAGGAGGAAACTGGAGCACCCAGAGGAAGCCAACGCAGACACGGGGAGAACGTGCAAACTCCACACAGACAGTAGAATTAGACCCAGGTTTCTGGTTCAGTGAGGCAGTAGTGCTAACCATTGTTCCACCGCGCCGCCCCCAAAAATGATGACGGGGATTACACATTCTGCAGTGTAGGAAATCTAGGTCTAGCTAGAAAAAGAAGGGAGGAAAAGCAAAGCATTTAATCAGGCGGAAAAGTTTGGCTCAAATTATTATTTACTTGCAAACGATTGATCAGAGTTGGTTTATAATGTCTCTTCTACTGTGAATGCTTCACATAAATAGTCATTGTTTACTGTCAGTGTCAAAAATGTGCCTGAAAGATACAAATTGAAAGTTTTGTGCAGTCTGATGAATGAGCATCTGAAAACGCATCTTTTGACTGGTGATTATTGCATTCTTTGACTATTTTAGGCCGATGATTCTTGATCCTGCAGACCCAACAGGAAACGTTGCTGGAAATGCTAGATGGGACTTTCTTGCAAAAGAAGCTCAATGTTGTTTACAGCAGGGCTGCCTGATGGGTGTTATCCCCTGGGATGTTGAGGTAAAATATCACATGGTATAGTTCCAAAGTACAGGAATTTTTGAAAAATAAAATGAACTGTTCACTTGAGCTTTTAAAAATCGTGAAACCGGCATGATGTCTGGTGAGGGAGGGAGGAGGTAGGACATGGGGAGGCACGACCATGGGCAGCCAGGCCAGACACTCATCTTGCTGGCTTGTCTCCCCACGAGACTGGGGGGTGTCTAGGCACAGACGGCCATTGCCGCGCCTGCAAGGCGCTGTGCACTCCACTGACCACTCACCTTGGCCCTTGGTTCTGCAGAGGGACACCAGCCGTATGGGTGTCTCCAACCCCCACACACACCCGTACCCCAGCTCCCAACCTCCGCCATACCACCCCCCATTCCATCTGCCACCTGCCGTCGGGACATCATGCGGCCCACCCAAGGGTAATGGCCACAGTAGTCCCGACAGGGACGTCAGACGAGGGCTGCAGAGCGTACCGCTGGTAAGGGCAGCGCCAGCTGGTGGTACCCCCGGCAGCAGGGACGCGTGCCGGGGCCAGAGTCCTCATGGTGCCGGGCATTGACGGGGCCTGGAGTGCGGGGTTGTAGGGGGGGGGGGGAGAGGGGGGGCCACATGCAGAGTCCGCAGTGCCAACTGGGGCACTTTGTAGCCTGGAGGTTCTGGTGGGCACGGGTGCACACCATGCTAACATGTCAGCCTTTCACCCCCTGCACACAGAATTACACAGAATCACAGAAAAATACAGTGCAGAAAAAGCCGTTTGATTGATTGATTTGATTTAGTGTCACATGTACCAAAGTACAGTGAAAAGTATTTTTCTGCGGCCAAGGGGACGTATACAGTGTGTACACAGTGCGTACACAGTACGTATACAGTGTGTACACAGTGTGTACACAGTACGTATACAGTGTGTACACAGTGCATACACAGTACGTATACAGTATGTACACAGTGCGTACACGGTACGTATACAGTGTGTACACAGTGCGTACACAGTACGTATACAGTGTGTACACAGTGCATACACAGTACGTATACAGTGTGTACACAGTACGTATACAGTGTGTACACAGTGCGTACACAGTACGTATACAGTATGTACACAGTGCGTACACAGTACGTATACAGTATGTACACAGTGCGTACACAGTACGTATATAGTGTGTACACAGTGCGTACACAGTACATATACAGTGTGTACACAGTGCATACACAGTACGTATACAGTGTGTACACAGTGCGTACACAGTACGTATACAGTGTGTACACAGTACGTATACAGTGTGTACACAGTACGTATACAGTGCGTACACAGTACGTATACAGTGCGTACACAGTATGTATACAGTGTGTACACAGTGCGTACACAGTACGTATACAGTGTGTACACAGTACGTATACAGTGCGTACACAGTACGTATACAGTGCGTACACAGTATGTATACAGTGCGTACACAGTGCGTACACAGTACGTATACAGTGTGTACACAGTGCATACACAGTACGTATACAGTGTGTACACAGTGCGTACACAGTACGTATACAGTGTGTACACAGTACGTATACAGTGTGTACACAGTACGTATACAGTGTGTACACAGTACGTATACAGTGCATACACAGTATGTATACAGTGCGTACACAGTGCGTACACAGTACGTATACAGTGTGTACGCACTGATAGGCCCCGATCGGCGGGCGGGCTAATTCTGTGGGGGGCTTATGTTCCTCCACGTCGGGCCCCTGTAGGGATCCGCAATATTGCCCGAGGGCCAGTGCGGAGACGGGAACCCACACGTATGCGTGCACCCCTGCTAACCACTATACTACCGTGCTGCCAGGTGTGGGAGGGGGTTAGTGCCAGGGGCACAGTGCTGCCTACTCGCCCTGGCCGCCGAAGGAGGTTGTGCAGTTTCTTTCTTCACTGCCTGCAGGTCCAGATGGTGCTTCTGGTGGCGCTGACCGCCTCTGCCACCTGAGCCCAGGCAAGACGAACAGCAGTGGCTGGCAGCCTCCTTCCTGGGCCGGGGTACAAGGTGGCCTCTCCTCCAAAGGGGCTGGTTTAGCACACTGGGCTAAATCGCTGGCTTTTAAAGCAGACCAAGGCAGGCCAGCAGCATGGTTCAATTCCTGTACCAGCCTCCCCGAACAGGCGTTGGAATGTGGCGACTAGGGGCTTTTCACAGTAACTACATTTGAAGCCTTTTGTGACAATAAGCGATTTTCAATTTCATTTCACCACATCCTGGGGGGACTCCAGCTCAGCATCAGTGAAGCGTAATGTTGCTCTCCTCACTTCCATCTTGTTGGTTGGGATGGTTTGTGTGGGAAGTGAAGTCTGTATAATGCGGCTGCAGCTTTTCAACCTCCTGAGTGTCAATCTCGGATCTGGTGAATCCTTCACCGTTTCTCATTGAATCGATTGTGTCCCACGTGGTGCCCATGCTCGCCCCTTAACAGTCACTTAACTGGTCCAGGTGCGGTCGCCAGTTTTGCTGTCGTGAAAGTCCACAAATCCTGCGCCGGTGCCAACACTTGGTCTCAGGAACGGAGAATTCAGCCGCAAATATGGCCAAATAGCACAAAATGGTGAGATTATGGGAGCCAACCTAAAAAGTACAAGGCCAAAAATTCGATACAGGAAGTATGGCATGACAAACAGGAAGCTTATGGTGATACCGTTTTTAAAAAAAGAACTTTGTGTGGATGTGAAGTACATTCACAACTGATGACCACAATAGAGCAGGGTTACAACACTCAATAACTGATTGTCGAGTCTGTCCTCCTTTCTGGCAACAGCAGGAAGCATTGAATTTACCACTGAATACAGTAAGATTAGTGAAGTTCCTTGTACACAGACTGCATTTCCTTGTTTGGCTTACAGTATTTTATGTTTGTCTTTTCCAGCCGGTGAAAAGTATTCAGGTTTCAGTCCTGCCCATAGATATTTCGTGCTCCTGGCAATGTTTTTCCATGAGCCCTTTCTTACCCATTAGACATATTAAAGAACGTTTTGGGAATTTGCCCGGAATCCCAATGTCCAATTGTTATCTGGAGTGGAACAACCAGACGCTGAATGAAAATTGGACACTGTTTGATTATAAAATGTTCCATGATGTTACTATCTGTCTGAAAGAACAAGCTGGCTGGTGTATCTTAATGTAACCAGGAATAAATGGGTACTGGAGCGATGTGTAAAAATGTCAGAGTTAGCAAGCCATCGCCTTCGAACAAGGTAACGAATATGTTGGCGAGACGCACAATCCTATAATCTATGCTTTGCCTGAATAACATTTTCGACAAACTGAGCTTCTGATTTCAAACTTTCAAGTCGATTATTGGTGTTTCACATGGAGAACTTCAATTGGTGGGGAGTTTGGAGGAAATGGGTGAGGTAGCAGGTGCGTGGCATTCATGGTATTAATTGGACTGTTAAAGAATTAGCAGAGGCAAGGTTGGCTAGGTTAGCTACATTGACCTCTATCCATTGTGATATTCTCTCAGATTTCCACTACAATCAATTAATGAAATGTTTATTCATTTGTTGGTGCTAATTTAAATTGTATGTACACCTGATATGATTATTCAGATTTTAATAAACACAATTCTGATAATTTACAGCATTTGGGGCATTTGTTTATTATTGTTATTAATACTTGCGCTGGGCTTCGAGCAACACTTTGTAGTACAAAGAACAAAGAAAAGTACAGCACAGGAACAGGCCCTTCGGCCCTCCAAGCCCGTGCCGACCATGCTGCCCAACTAAACTACAATCTTCTACACTTCCTGGGTCCGTATCCCTCTATTCCCATCCTATTCATGTATTTATCAGGATGCCTCTTAAATGTCACTATCGTCCCTGCTTCCACCACCTCCTCCGGCAGCGAGTTCCAGGCACCCACTACCCTCTGTGTAAAATACTTGCCTCATACATCTCCTCTAAACCTTGCCCCTCGCACCTTAAACCTATGCCCCCTAGTAATTGACCCCTCTACCCTGGGGAGACCTTTGCACTCTCTCTAAATCCTCCACATCCTTCTGGTAGTGTGGCGACCAGAATTGAAACTATACTCCAAGTGTGGCCTAACTAAAGTTCTATACAGCTGCAACATGACTTGACAATTCTTATACTTAATGCCCCGGCCAATGAAGGCAAGCATGCCGTATGCCTTCTTGACTACCTTCTCCACCTGTGTTGCCCCTTTCAGTGACCTGTGGTCCTGTACACCTAGATCTCTCTGACTTTCAATACTCTTTAGAGTTCTACTATTCACTGTATATTCCCCACCTGCATTAGACCTTCCATAAATGCATTACCTCACATTTCTCCCGATTAAACTCCATCTGCCATCTCTTCGCCCAAGCCTCCAAACGATCTAAATCCTGCTGTATCCTCTGACAGTTCTCATCGCTATCCGCAATTCCACCAACCTTTGTGTCGTCTGCAAACTTACTAATCAGACCAGTTACATTTTCCTCCAAATCATTTATATATACTACAAACAGCAAAGGTCCCAGCACTGATCCCTGTGGAACACCACTAGTCACAGCCCTCCAATTAGAAAATCACCCTTCCATTGCTACTCTCTGCCTTCTATGACCTAGCCAGTTCTGTATCCACCTTGCCAGCTCACCCCTGGTCCCGTGTGACTTCACCTTTTGTACCAATCTGCCATGAGGGACCTTGTCAAAGGCCTTACTGAAGTCCATATAGACAACATCCACTGCTCTACCTGCATCAATCATCTTTGTGATCTCGAAAAACTCTATCAAGTTAGTGAGACACGTCCTCCCCTTCACAAAACCGTGTTGCCTCTCACTAATATGTCCACTTGCTTCCAAATGGGAGTAGATCCTGTCTCGAAGAATTCTCTCCAGTAATTTCCCTATCACAAATCTCTTATTGTCACAAGTAGGCTTCAAATTAAGTTACTGTGAAAAGCCCCTAGTCGCCACATTCCGGCGCCTGTTTGGGGAGGCTGGTACGGGAATTGAACCCGCTGGCCTTGGTCTGCTTTACAAGCGAGCTATTTAACCCACTGTGCTAAACCAACCCCTCCAAATTAGTAATCACTGATCTGTAATTTGTCATGATCTGATGTGGATATTATTAACACCTCTTGTGATACTATATGGTACACTGATACTAAAATGTTCAGATACGGGGCGGGAATCGGCGGAGCGGGCAACTCCGGCGGGAAGGAGTGGCGTGAACCACTCGGGTGTCGGGCCGCCACATAGGTGTGGAATCCTCTGCACCTTCAGAGGCCAGGCCGGTGCCGGGGTGGTTTGCGGCCTGCTGGCCAGTGCGAAGGGGCTTGGTGCCACGCCAACCAGCGCCGAAGGGCCTCCGCTGGCGGGAGCACCAGCGTGTGCTGGCGTCATCCCAGTGCATGCGCGGGGGGGGGTTCATCTCCGCGTCGGCCATCGCGGAGGACCATAGCGGCCGACGCGGAAGAATAGTGTGCCCCCATGGCACAGGCCTGCCTGCGGATTGGTGGGCCCCGATTGCGGGCCAGGCCAATGTGGGGGCATCTCCCGGGGCCAGACCTCCCTGTGCCCCCCCACCGCCCGAGGACACTGGAGGCCGCCCACACAGCCAGGTCCCGCAAATACCTGGTGTCATATACGCCGGCGGGACTGGCCGAAAACGGGTGGCCACTCGGCCCATCGTGGGCCGGAGAATCGCCGGGGTGGGGGGAGGGGCGCTGCCAGCGGCCGCCAACTGGTGTGCCGCGATTCCTGCTCCCGCCAAATCCCCGGAGCCAGAGTATTCGGCAGCCAGCGGGGGCGGGATTCACGCCGTCCCCCACCCGGCGATACTCCGACCCAGTGGGGCGTTGGAGAATCCCACCCATGTTCTCAGTTTGCAGGCTAATTCTATCATGATAAAACAGGCATTACTGTTTGCTCAGGAAGATGGATGCTCAGGAAGGCCTTGATGTCCTGGTGCAGCAGTCGCTGAAAGTAAGCGTGCAGGTACTGCAGACAGTAAAGAAGGTAAATGGTATGACGGCCTTCATAACAAGAAGATTTGAGTATCGGAATAGAGATGCTTTAATGCAATTGTATCGGGCATTGGTGAGGCCACACCTGGAGTATTGTGTGCAATTTTGGTGTCCTTATCTGAGGAAGGATGTTTTTGCTATGGAGGGAGTTTACCATGCTGGTTGCTGGGATGTCGGGAGTGTCACATGAGGAGAGACTAAATCGATTAGGATTATATTCATTGGAGTTTAGAAGAGTGAGAGGGGATCTCATAGAAACTTATAAAATTCGAACAGGATTTGACAGGTAGATTCAGAAATAATGTTCCCGATGGTGGGGGAGTCCAGAACTAGGAACTAGGGGTCATAGTTTGAGGATAAAGGTAACATTTGAAGATAACCTTTTAGGACTGAGGTGAGGAGAAATTGCTTCACCCAGAGAATGGTGGATCTGTGGAATTCGCTACCACAGAAAGTAGTTGAGGTCAAAACATTGTGTAATTTCAAGAAGGAAGTTGATTACAGTTCTTGAGGCTAAAGGGGTCGAGGGATATGGAGGGAAGGCGGGATCAGGGTATTGAACTTGATGATCAGAATGAATGGTGGAGCAGGTTCAAAGGGCCAAATGGCCTCCTCCTGCTTCTATTTTCTATGTATGTTTCTATGTATAGATGTGATGCCTCGATGGTGGTCTCCTCGGATCTGTCCTCCGAGGTGGTCTCCTGGAATGCAGGGAGGGGGGGTGCAATTGAAAATATGGAAAGATATGTCATTTGAAACATGGAAGTCTGGCAATATCTGGTCTGATTTAAGAAACATGAGAGGATACAGGAAAAGATCCCATGAAGGGTTACCAGCAGCTGCAAAGAGCAGGATTATAAAATGCAGATTCCTTCTCCCAAACAGGCTTAGCAAACAAACAGGATTTTTGTATGAAGCTAAAAACAATGGCTCACACCTTCATTGAAATTAACCATCTTAATAAGCATCTGGAAAAGCAAGGATGATGGTTTCAGTTGAGTTAGGTGATAAATGAAAATGTTTCAAGTTATAACCAAGTGGATTCTTAGCATTACGCTAAAAGCAATGATTCACACCTTCATTGAAGTAAAATCAGCAGATAGAAAAGAATGACCAGGGAGACAAATATATAGATGTGAAGCTCTGGTGAAATCCGGTAAATTAAAGAAAACGGGAGACTATCAGTTTACAAGAACACAAATTAGACCCAAATCAAAGTCAAAATTATGAGCTGGGGACACTAGTCGATAATAAAACCATAGAAATGACAGGAACCAAAATTCACACCCCTCTTGAAATCAAAGCATTTTGAACATCACAAAGGACACAATGTAATCAGATCTGTCGGCTGAGGCCAGGCCCAAAATGAATACTTAAATTGTGTTAGAAAAATTCAGATTAAAGGTACCTTTTACAATCCAAGTGAAATAAAAGTTACTTTACAACAAAGTATAACTGTTAGAAAAGTATATAAACCCGAAGAAAGGGGACAGCCAGCAGAGCCAGCTCTCACAGCTCGGTACATGGGAAAGATAGGACATAGCAACCCAGCTCACCAGCGAATACATCTAAAGAAGACCAGATTTTAAAAAGAAGATGTGATTGGCAAGTTGTGCCTAAAGGTCCCTTCAACCAACCAGAAGGATCCAGAAGCAAGATCTTTTTACTTTTCCGTAAAGACAGTGATTACATCTTTGAAAAGAAAAAAATATCTAATAATAAAATAACTTAAGTTTTAACCTGAAACAGTGGTTTTTAGTCTACTTTGCTTACTTAGCAACGCAGGACCCAGGATATCAATGCTACTAAGGGGTAAGTAGGTAAAGTTCTTCTGTGAAGGTATAGGTTATACCGGGTGATAACTTGAAAACATAGTTTGACCTGACTAGCACCCACTGAAGCCTGCATCGGAGTCAAGGAGTGAGAATCCCTGTTCACCATTTAGAATATCAACCCTTTTTGGTATAGGGGGAATTCTAAGAATAGTGGTGAGTTTTTAACTTCAGGGGGCAGCGACTCCAAATGGCCTGGCTTCATCAGATGGTGATCTTGTGAGACAATGAACATGTGGCCGGTGAGAGGGAAGGATCATTTTGTCTGACATGAACTATTCACTTGAGAAGGGTGAAGAGGCCCTCACCTCTCTGCCGCAAGCCAACCTTGCTGTCGGTGACTGCTCTCTCCTCTGGTAACCCAGCAATTTCCAGAGCCATTTCCTTATAGAGGGTGAGGACTCGAATCTCTGGGATTTCTCCCCCTGTCTTGGCCCTTTCCCGTTTATTATGGACTATCTTCTCCTGCAGGGTCAAAGAGAGGGTATTATGAGCAGCTGGCTTGATAGGTCAGGGGGGCCTATAGCAGGTGAACATGAAGCGATTGTGCCTGTCGGTGACAGGGGTGCTGAGGAACAAGGAAGAGTGGATGTGGGGAGGAGGCGAGGTGTCAGCCAGTGGATTGGTGGGGAGGTGGTTTTTGAAAACTTGAGGGGTGGCAGATGAAACTGATGCCAGGAGAGAGGTGGTAACATACCCTTGCAGCTCATTGGAGTTCGTTTGTCTTCTTCCCACATTGGGGGCTGGTCCTCCTTGTCATGCTGCCCACACTGATAGCCGCTGCCTCCCAGGTGCCATTGCTCACGCTGCTGCTGGTCCTCCGAGTCCTTTGGGGAAGCAGAGTGCCCGGCCTCTCATCCACAGCATCGAGAAGTCTTGTGAGGTTGCCATCCCCAAAGCGGAGCAGGCCTGTGCGCTGCCATGCTTGTCTGTTGACTGGGAGTGAGTGGTGAGGGAGCAGCTCCCTCTTGTTAGCGCCGAGATGCTGAGGCGAATCAGACGGTGAGGGAGCCAGTAATGGCGAAAATCCTGTTGGGGCTCATTTTTGCCACTAAGTGGACTTCCGGTGGCTGTGATGGAGCAGTAAGCCACATATTTGGGAGCTCCCGTTTTAAAGAGATTTTTCGGCTCTTTTGAGAGCCCAAAACGGAAATTTTTCGACGTCTCCCGGTGGGGGAAGGTGTGCTGAACGACTTTCCCTGCAGTCCATGCCTCGAACTCGGAGTGGAAAGGGGGAAAAAACAGCAGCAGCTCCTCAGAAAAAACGGGGGAAGGGAGCCAAGATGGCCGCCGACAGAGCTCCAGAGGAATGGAGACTCTGGGCCCAGAAACAACAAACTGATCTCCTGCGCTGCTTTAAAGAATTCAAGGATGAAGTACTGAGCTCTCTGCAGGAAACAAACAGAAGGCTGTCAGAGATTCAGTCCACCCAGGGTGCTGCCATCAAGAAGTTGCAGACGCAGGCCATTGAACGAGAGGAGGAGGCCGTGGTCCTCGTGAGTAAGGTGGAGGGGCACGAAGCACTCCACAAGAAGTGGCAGGAACGCTTCGAGGAGCTGGATCACCGCATGAGGCGGAAAAACCTGCGATCTTGGGCCTTGCGGAGGGGTTAGAGGGATCGGACCTGACAGCCTATGTGGCTGTAATGCTGAATTCGCTAGTGGGGGCCGGGTCTCTCCATCTGCCCTTGGAGCTGGAGGGAGCGCACAGGGTGCTGGCCAGGAGGCCCAAGGAAGATGAACCCCCGCGTGCGGTGCTGGTGAGGTTCCACCGGTTCAGTGATCGGGAGTGCGTGCTGCGCTGGGCCAAGAAGGTGAAGAGCAGCAACTGGGAGAATGGGGTAGTGTGGATCTACCAGGACTGGAGTGCGGAGGTGGCTAAGCGGCGGTCCGGATTTAATCGGACGAAAGAGGTGCTTTATAGAAAAAAGATAAAGTTCGGAATGTTGCAGCCCGCGTGCCTGTGGGTAACTTATTTGGACCGGCACCATTATTTCAATCCCCCGGAGGAGGCGTGGGCCTTCGTGCGGACGGAGAAACTGGACTTGAACTAGGGGTTGGGGGTTGCGAGGTCGGCTGTAAGATATTAGTGCTGGATTCTGCTGTTGCTGTGTTCTCTTTTTCTTCTGTTTTTTTCTTCTTGTTTTAGTACTTTTGCAATTTTGATATGGTTATTTACGGAGGGGTTGTTCTGCTATGTTTTTGTTTTTGTGCTTGGGGCATTGTTTGGGCTGTGTATCTTGAGGGGAGGGTCGGGGGGGTCTGTTGTATTCTATGTCGGAGTGGAGGTATGGAGGGGGGCTGATATTTGGGAGCTGCGTCAGAAGGGTGTGGTGGGGCAGGGCGAAAGCGCGGGCTTTCCTCTGGTTTCCCGCGTTGCGGGGCTGGGGGGTGGAGACGGTGACGGGGGAGGCGGGGCCTTAACTGGTTCTTCCCCGCGCTGGAGCGGTGCCAGGAGGAGGGATAGATTGGGGGATGATCCCACTTCGGGAGGGGTCGGGCTATTGGCGGGAGTTTCCGGGGTCAGCAGAAGTTAGCTGACCCACGGAAGTACAATGGAGGACGGTTCGCGGCTGGGAGGGTTCCTAGCCTGTGGGGGAAGGGAGGGGGAGAAAGGGGAAAACCGGGTTGCTGCTGGTAGGGTCAAGAAGGAGCTGGTGGGGGCTGGGGGGACAGAGGTGAGGGGTTGTCGCTATGGGGACGGGGTCGAGCAGGGGGTGCTGGCCTGGGGCGGGCAGTCGACGGGCTATGGCTAGCCGACGGGGGAGGGGGGCGGGACACCCTCTGATCCGGTTGGTCACCTGGAATGTGAGAGGGTTGAATGGGCCGGTGAAGCGGTCGAGGGTACTGGCTCACCTGAAGGGGCTAAAGGCAGATGTGGCAATGCTTCAGGAGACCCACCTAAAGGTGGCGGACCAGGTCCGTCTGAGGAAGGGATGGGTGGGGCAGGTTTTCCACTCTGGGTTGGATGTGAAGAACCGGGGAGTGGTGATTCTGGTGGGGGAAAATGTGTTGTTTGGGGCATCGGAGGTGGTGGCGGATAAGGGGGGTAGGTATGTGATGGTTAGGGGCAGGCTACAAGGAGAGAAGGTGGTACTGGCTAGTGTGTATGCCCCAAATTTGGACGATGCGGGCTTTATGAGGCGTATGTTGGGACAGATCCCGGATCTGGAGGCGGGAGGTCTGATCATGGGGGGGGGACTTCAATACGGTGTTGGATCCTTCACTGGATCGGTCCAGCTCTAGGACGGGTAGGAGGCCGGCGGCGGCCAAGGTACTGAGAGGGTTTATGGATCAGATGAGTGGAGTGGATCCATGGAGGTTTGTGAGGCCGAGGGCACGCGAGTACTCTTTCTTCTCCCACGTACATAGGGTCTACTCTCGGATAGATTTCTTCGTGGTGAGTAGGGGACTGATTCCGAGAGTGGAGGAAGCCGAGTATTCGGCCATTGCAATCTCCGACCACGCTCCGCATTGGATAGAGTTGGAGATGGGGGAGGTGCGAGACCAGCGCCCGTTGTGGCGGTTGGATGTGGGGTTGTTGGCGGAGGAGGAGGTGTGTAGGAGGGTCCGGGCAAGTATGGAGGGGTACCTCGAGGTGAATAATACGGGGGAGGTTCAGGTGGGGATGGTCTGGGAAACCCTGAAGGCAGTAATTTGTGGGGAGCTGATATCCATCCGGGCACACAGGGAGAGGAGCGAGAGGAGTGAGAGGGATAGACTGGTGGGAAAGATGCTGGAGGTGGACAGGAGGTATGCAGAGGCACCAGAGGAGGGACTGTTGGGGGAGAGGCGCAGCCTGCAGGCTAAATTTGATTTGCTGACCACTAGAAAGGCGGAGGCACAGTGGAGGAAGGCACAAGGGGCAGTGTATGAACATGGTGAAAAGGCGAGTAGGATGCTGGCTCATCAGCTCCGTATAAGGGATGCGGCTAAGGAGATTGCTGGAGTGAGAGATAAGAATGGGAATGTGGTGCGGAAGGGGGTAGAGGTGAATGAGGTCTTCAAGGACTTTTACGGGGAACTGTACTGGTCGGAGCCAATGGGGGAGAGGAGGGGAATGGAGAGGTTCCTTGACAGGCTTCCTTTCCCGAAGGTGCAGGAGGAGCAGGTGGAGGGGTTGGGGGCGCCGATTGAGCTGGAGGAGCTAGTTAAGGGGATCGGGCAGATGCAGTCAGTGAAGGCACCGGGGCCGGATGGGTTCCCGGTGGAATTTTATAAAAAGTTCGTGGACCTAGTGGGCCCCTTGCTGGTGCGGACACTCAACGAAGCGTGGGAAGGGGGGACTTTGCCCCCGACGATGTCACGGGCGCTGATCTCGTTAATTTTAAAGAAGGACAAGGACCCCCAGCAGTGTGGTTCATACAGGCCCATATCTCTCCTCAACGTGGATGCTAAGGTGCTGGCAAAAATCCTGGCCACCAGGATAGAGGACTGTGTGCCAGGGGTTGTGCATGAGGACCAGACAGGTTTTGTGAAGGGAAGGCAGCTTAACACGAATGTGCGGAGATTGCTGAATGTCATTATGATGCCGGCGATTGAGGGGGAGGCAGAGATAGTGGTGGCACTGGATGCGGAGAAGGCCTTCGATAGAGTGGAGTGGGGGTACCTATGGGAGGTGTTGGGGAGGTTTGGATTTGGTGAAGGGTTCATTAGATGGGTGAGGCTGCTATATGAGGCCCCGATGGCGTGCGTGGCCACGAATAGGAGGAGGTCGGAGTACTTCCGGCTTTACCGAGGGACCAGGCAGGGTTGCCCCTTGTCCCCCTTGTTGTTTGCACTGGCAATCGAGCCACTGGCGATGGCATTGAGAGATTCAGAGAGGTGGAGAGGCTTGGTGCGAGGTGGAGAGGAACATAGGGTGTTGTTGTATGCCGATGACCTGTTACTGTATGTGGCGTACCCGGTGGGAGGGATGCCGGGGGTGATGGAGCTGCTAGCTGAGTTTGGGACCTTTTCAGGTTATAAATTAAATTTAGGCAAGAGCGAGGTGTTTGTGGTGCACCCTGGAGACCAGGAGGAAGGAATTGGTAGGCTCCCGCTTAGGCGGGCAGGGGAGAGCTTTAGATACCTGGGGGTGCAAGTGGCCAGGGACTGGGGGACTCTCCACAAGCATAACTTTACCAGACTGGTAGATCAGATGGAGGAGGAGTTCAGGAGGTGGGACATGCTGCCATTGTCGTTGGCGGGGAGGGTGCAGTCCGTCAAAATGACAGTGCTTCCGAGGTTCTTGTTCCTTTTTCAGTGCCTGCCCATATTTATCCCCAGGGCCTTCTTTAGGAGAGTGACCGGCAGTATTCTGAGCTTTGTGTGGGCACATGGGACTCCGAGAGTGAAGAGGGTGTTCCTGGAGCGAGGAAGGGATAGAGGCGGGCTGGCGCTGCCCAACCTTCTGGGGTACTATTGGGCAGCCAATGTGTCAATGGTGCGTAAATGGGTGATGGAGGGGGGAGGGGCGGCGTGGAAAAGAATGGAGATGGCGTCATGTAGAGGTACGAGAACAAAATGTCGGACAGCGCTCCCATCTGCAACAACCAAAGGTTCAAACCAGCACTGACTGACGCCACCTTCAAAAGGTGGAGACAGGACGGGGGGGACACTGACAGTCAGGGACCTATACACGGACGACAGGATCGCAACACTGGACGAACTGACAGAGAAATTTCAGCTAGCTGGGGGGAACGAGCTACGGTACCTGCAGCTCAAAAACTTCCTACGAAAGGAGACAAGGACGTACCCACAACCGCCACGACAGACACTACTGGAAGACCTACTGGACGCAAGTATCCTAGAGAAAGGGAACTGTAGTGACATGTATGGCCGACTGGTAGATAGGGACGACACCGTACTGGACGCAACAAGAAGGAAATGGGAGGACGACCTGGGGATGGAGATAGGGTGGGGACTCTGGAGCGAAGCACTGCATAGGGTCAACTCCACCTCCACGTGCGCAAGGCTCAGCCTGACGCAACTAAAAGTGGTACATAGAGCCCACTTAACGAGAAACCGTATGAGTAGGTTCTTCCCGGAGGTGGAGGACAGATGTGAGCGGTGCCAAAGAGGCCCGGCCAACCACGCCCACATGTTCTGGTCTTTCCCCAGACTTGTGGAGTACTGGACAGCCTTCTTCGAGGCTATGTCCAAAGTGGTGGGGGTGAGGGTGGAGCCATGCCCGATAGTGGCGGTCTTCGGGGTTTCAGACCAGCCAGATCTATTCCTGGGGAGGAGGGCGGACGCCCTTGCCTTTGCCACCCTGATCGCCCGCCGTAGAATCCTGTTTGGCTGGCGGTCAGCAGCACCACCCTGAGCTGCAGACTGGCTGTCCGACCTCTCGGATTCTCTCCAAATGGAGAAAATCAAATTCTCCATCCGAGGGTCGGACGACGGCTTCCACAGAACGTGGGAGCCATTCATGCAATTGTTCCGGGACCTGTTTGTGGCCAACGTACAAGGGGAAGAATAGTCGGGGGAAGGTAGCCGGGGGGGGGGGGGGGGGGGGGGGTGCTACGGGCTCGTTACGGGGGTTTGATGGCTAGCTAAGGCCCAAAACCAAACTAAATAAATGCCAATAAACATGTTGGGGAATGTAAAATATGTATGCCGGCAAAGAGGGGGAGGCCACAGTTATTACTACGAAGATGCTCACCTGTAAATATATATGTTAATTTTTGCGTGTTTTTTTTTCTCTCTCTAACAATTTGTAATTTGTTCAATATAAAACATGAAAACTGAATAAAAAACATTTATAAAAAAAATGTTGAGGTACGAGCCTGGGTGCCATGGTAACGGCACCGTTGCCGCTCTCCCCTAAGAGGTTTACCACGAGCCCGGTGGTGGCGGCGACCCTAAGAATCTGGGGACAGTGGAGACGGCATCGGGGGGAAACAGGGGGCTTGATGGAGGCTCCACTGGGTGGCAACCATCGGTTCATCCCGGGGAACACGGATGGGGGATTCAGGGGGTGGCAAAGGGCGGGCATCAGCAAATTGAGAGACCTGTTTCTTGGCGGGAGGTTTGCGGGCCTGGGGGAACTGGAAGATAAATTTGGCCTTCCCCAAGGGAACATGTTCAGATACCTGCAGGTAAAGGCGTTTGCTAGGCGACAGGTAGAGGGATTCCCTTTGCTGCCCTCGCAGGGGACGATGGACAGAGTGCTTTCGGGGGTGTGGGTAGGAGAGGGGAAGGTGTCTGACATCTATAAGGTAATGCAGGAGGTGGAGGAGTCGTCAGTGGAGGAGCTGAAGGCTAAATGGGAGGAGGAACTCGGGGAGCAGATAGAGGACGGGACTTGGGCGGAGGCCTTGGAGAGAGTCAACTCTTCCTCCTCATGTGCGAGGCTTAGTCTCATCCAATTTAAGGTGCTGCACCGGGCCCACATGTCCGGGACGAGGATGAGTAGGTTCTTCGGGGGTGAGGACAGGTGCACCAGATGTTCGGGGCGTCCAGCGAACCACGCCCATATGTTCTGGGCATGCCCAGCACTGGAAGAATTCTGGAAGGGGGTGGCGGGGACGGTGTCGAGGGTGGTTGGATCCAGGGTCAAACCAGGGTGGGGACTCGCGATTTTTGGAGTTGCGGTAGAGTCGGGACTGCAGGAGGGGAAAGAGGCCGGTGTCCTGGCCAAGATCTCACCAACGAGGCCATTGCGAAAGACCCCGTTAAATGCGGCCAAAACCCGACTTTGACATTTTTTGTTGAAACGCGGCCATAAATTCAGATGATTGTCTCCTCATGGCCACAATTCAGATGAAGCTCAAAAGCCAACAAAAAATATGCAACCATTTTGACCCTGGTGTGCTGAGGGATGATGGGCAGCATGGTGGCACAGTGGTTGGGGCTGCTGTCTCATTGCGCCAGGGACCTGGGTCTGATTCAGGCCTGGGGTGACTGTGTGGAGTTTGCATGTTCTCCCAGTGTCTGCGTGGGTTAGGTGGATTGGCCACGCACATTTGCCTCTTAGTGTCCAAAGGTTTGGTGGGCTATGGGGTTGCAGGGGAGTGGGCGCAGGTAGGGTGCTCATTCGAGAATTAAATAGTGACTATGTTCCAAGGATTGACTTTCTGTCGAGTGAGCTCAGGAAAAGTCTTTTTGTTTTGACATTTCAAAGAAAGCAGTGAAATTTGGACTGATTGCAAATATACAGCTTGTACAGTTACTGTTCAATTTAGTTTCGGGAGGCCGGTGTGCTCAGTTGGCTGGACAGCAGGTTTATGATGCAGAGCAACGCCAACAGTCTGGGTCTATTGTCTGCACCGGCTGAGGTTACCATGGAGGCCTCACCTTCTCAACCTTGTTCCTCGCCTGAGGTGTGGTGATCCTCAGGTTAAATCAGGTTAAGACAAATGCAATGTTAGCATTCATGTTGAGAGGGCTAGAATACAAGAGCAGGGATGTACTTCTGAGGCTGTTTAAGGTTCTGGTCAGGCCTCATTTGGAGTATTGGGAGAACTTTTGGGCCCTGTATCTAAGGAAGGATGTGATGTCCTTGGAAATGGTCCAGAGGAGGTTCACAAGAATGATCCCTGGAATGAAGAGCTTGTTGTATGAGGAATGGTTGAGGACTCTGGGTCTGTACTCATTGGAGTTTAGAAGGATGAGGGGGATCTTGTTGAAACTTACAGAATCCTGAAAGGCCTAGATAGAGTGGACATGGAGAAGATGTTTCTACTAGCAGGAGAGACTAGAACCCCAGGGCATAGCCTCAGATTGAAGGGACGATCCTTTAAAACTGAGATGAGGAGGAATTTCTTGAGCCAGAGGGTGGTGAATCTGTGGAACGCTTTGCAGCAGACAGGTGTGGTGGCCAAATCACTGAGTGTCTTTAAGACAGAGATAGATAGGTTCTTGATTAATAAGGGGATCAGGGGTTATGGGGAGAAGGCAGGAGAATGGGGATGAGATAAATATCAGCCATGATTGAATGGCAGAGCAGACTCGATGGGCCGAGTGGCCTAATTCTGCTCCTATGTCTTATGGTCTTATGAAGCTGTGCATGGATCATTCGCTCCTTCATCAAAGTTATTCATTTCCAGTTCATGTTTTTTCTTTGTTTTCTTCTTTGAGCATTCAAAAGAATCCAGTTCCCCTCACAGCTGTCACATTGGCTTTCTGGTGTTTTGTGCCGTGTGAGTGCTTTTTTCAATTGCTATTTACTGACTACCTTGACTCGTAATTGCCGTTCCTGCTTGTCCTGCTTTATATATGTAAATATACACTCCGCACCCATCCACTTACTGGATCTCAGTGTTTTATCAGGATGGTACTGGAAGCAATACAGTATCAAAACGCACAGTCACTTGCATGCGTGATGACCTTTTTCCTGTGACATGTTACGGTGTGACACATACACACTGATGGGGAACATCGACCTGGTCTGGCTGGAGCTTTCGTATGGCCGAAGCTGCCTTTGAAGTGATGCTGTGTATGACCCAAAGCTGCAAGTGCTTTGGAATCCTTGTCAACAAGACAAGGACAATGAAACAATAAACAAGCTACACGGCTGTATGTTTGCTGTCTCAGAGTTGTGGGTTGTGCTTTGATTCTCTGCATGGTGTACTTTGATGGGAGGGAGCGGAGGATATACATAAACCAGTAGGGGCATTGCTGTAAAACTGGCCCACACATCCAGGCCGAGGTGTTCGGCTCATCTCTAGACAGAAACACTGCAATGTCTCTTCATTTTGTAGTCATACCCCTCAGGAAGATTGGTAATGTCACAAGGAAGGAAATGTTATCACTCAATGGCCATCAGCGACGTTAGCACTGCTGCCTCACAGCGTCAGGGACCGGGTTCAATTCCCGGCTTGGGTCACTGTCTGTGCAGAGTCTGCACTTTCTCCCTGTGTGTGCGTGGGCTTCCTCCGGGTGCTCCGGTTTCCTCCCACAGTCCAAAGATGTGCAGGTTAGGTGGGATTACGGGATAGGGCGGGTGTGGAGCTAGGTCAGTGTTATGTTATGTAATTTGGAATAACATGAGCTGCCACTTGATGCAGTTTTGAGTAAAAGATGCTCCAGACTTTGAAGTGAGTTCAATGTGTTTTATTGAACTATTAGCACAGTTCTCAATGCGTTCGACTCTCTGCTAATCTAAATGCAGTAACTCAGTCTAACTGAACCAGCCTTGCTCTAAGCCACGTGCTGGGGTGTGATGCTGAGGATACACCCTGTCTCACTCTGTAGATGTTGGTCTGTGGAAAGAAGCGGGGTGTGAGTGCCTCATCCCTTTATATAGTGAGATACCACCTCTGAGTGTCCTGACTGCTCATTGGTCGTGTCCTATTCTATGTGTTCAGTAGCTGCATATTTGCATATCATGACAGTAAGGTGCTCTTTCAGAGGGTCAGTGCAGACTCAATGGGCCAAATGGCCTCCATTGAACAAAAAAAACCTTATTTCTTGAAAACAAGTATGTGCATATATCAATGCACCTTGTGTCCTTTCTTTCCCTCAGTCAGAAAATCCCTCGCCCACCAATTCCTTGTAGATGAGAAGCGAGGACACAAAGCTTAACCCCACACAGTAAAGTTCAGCGAGTGTGCCCGGGAGAGCTGCCTTGCTCTTCTGGCTGAAAGGCACTGAGGGTGGCACGGTGGCACAGTGGTTAGCACTGCGCTGAGGACCCGGGTTCGATCCCGGCCCTGGGTCACTGTCTGTGTGGAGTTTGCACGTTCTCCCTGTGTCTGTGTGGGTTTCACCCCCACAACCCAAAGATGTGCAGGGTAGGTGGATTGGCCACGCTAAATTGCCCCTTAATTGGAAACAAAATTTCAACACTGCACTCTGCATATCGTGTTCAGCAGTCTGGTGGTTAAGTAGTGAGATGGGTAAAGAAACTTTACACTTTAACCACAACCTAGTATTCCAGCTCCCAAAATGCATTTTACAATTATGATATTTTAACTTTCCACTGGTTGCCTTTTAAAAAAAGCACTTAGATTGCAGGGTCAAGGCAGCCAAGCCAAACCTGAAACTTGCCCAATAACCAGAGAGTTTCCCGATAGTTCATGTGGTCAATAGCAAGGGTCGTGGTTGATTTCCTGTTTCTAACCAAGGGGCACTGAGCCTTAATGCTCTGCTGGACATCACGGGAGCTGAGGTCAGCTGACATTGCACTGGATCAGATCCAGCCTTGGATTTCCTGGTGTGTATAGCTCAGTACCAGACAGGATGACATTATTCTGGATTTTAACCACAATGACTCCTGCTACCGTGGGCAGCACGGTAGCATGGTGGTTAGCATAAATGCTTCACAGCTCCAGGGTCCCAGGTTCGGTTCCCGGCTGGGTCACTGTCTGTGCGGAGTCTGCACGTCCTTCCCGTGTGTGCGTGGGTTTCCTCCGGGTGCTCCGGTTTCCTCCCATAGTCCAAAGATGTGCGGGTTAGGTTGATTGGCCATGATAAATTGCCCGTAGTGTCCTAAAAAGTTAGGTTGGGGGGGGGGGGGCATTGTTGGGTTACGGGTATAGGTGGATACGTGGGTTTGAGTAGGGTGATCATTGCTCGGCACAACATCGAGGGCCGAAGGGCCTGTTCTGTGCTGTACTGTTCTATGTTCTATAATTGAAACTGTCTCAACCGGCACAGTGTAAATGGGTTAGCTTTATTTGAGCTTCTCACAGGATGCATATAAACAACTCGCATTTATATAGCACTTGAGCATGATCCAACACGGTAGCATTGTGGATAGCACAATCGCTTCACAGCTCCAGGGTCCCAGGTTCGATTCCAGCTTGGGTCACTGTCTGTGTGGAGTCTGCACATCCTCCCCGTGTGTGCGTGGGTTTCCTCCGGGTGCTCCGGTTTCCTCCCACAGTCCAAAGATGTGCAGGTTAGGTGGATTGGCCATGATAAATTGCCCTTAGTGTCCAAAATTGAGGTTACTGGGTTATGGGGATAGGGTGGATGTGTTAACCTTGGGTAGGGTGCTCTTTCCAGGAGCCGGTGCAGACTCGATGGGCCGAATGGCCTCCTTCTGTACTGTAAATTCTATTAAAAACAATTAGACACTGAGCCACATCTAGAGATCATTAGGACTGGAACTTAACTCCGTGGCCTCTACTCGCTGGGATACAACTTAAAACCTATTCTTCTCAGCAGGCGAGATAGACACCCGCTGGAAACTATTGAGGACCTTCCTTGAATAAAGCATTATTGGGGTCCAACTATTAATTTATCCATGGGGCTTTCCTGCCCTGTCAACCCAGCAGGACGGGCCCAGAGGTAAGACTAAATATTTACTTTTCTTTTACTTCCCTTGACCAGCTGAGAGGAGATGGAGAGCTCTTCCAAACCCCACAAGGAAAGGTTTCGGCCTGTTCCAGTTTCCTGGCTCCAGATCACTAAACCTTTCTGAGACCTCTTTCAAGTGCGTTATCTGAGTATGGTGACCGTCCATTCAGACTCTGGCTGTGGCCTTCTCTCCCACCTGCTGATCAGCTTCTCCTTCCCACTGCCAGGGAGGAGAGCTGGGATGGTGGAGTTGGGGAGGGTGGGGGGCGGTCTCATATGCGGGGAGTGGTGGTGGGGGGGGGGGGGGGGGGGGGGCGGGGGTGAGCAGGGCCATGGGGAAGGGCCTGACCAGAATCAAGGCGAATTTGAAAGCTGTTGCAAGGCCTGTTTAAAATTCAAAATGGAGATTGATAGATTTATGTTAGAGAAGGGTATTCAGAGTTACGATACAGCCATGCTCGAACTGAGTGGCAGACAGGCTTTCGGGGCTGAGTGGCCAACTCAAGGAGAGAAACATGGTGCAAGTCTATTGATTTTCGACAGGGGGCAGCAGTGACCCATTTATCCGCAGCTGGTGGAAACATTTCCTCAATACAGATTTTGGCCATGAAGGAAAGGGTATATTACCCCCGAGGAGAAATGATTTTGTTTCCTTAGGTTGTTTTCTATGACTGACAATGATTGGCTATCTGTTCGCACCTTTAGATTTTGAGAAAAACCTTCCAGTCCTCATGTTGCTGCTTTTCCATCCTGCCCCTTTCCTGTTTCAGTAAAACTGTTTCAAACCTTCTTCCTTGTGCATTCTTTGACCGTGTTTCCTGATTAATTCCAGAGTTGCCATTTCAGGTTGTCATGAAGGCCCCTCGAAACCACCTGGACAATTGATACATTTTTAGAATTTTTTACCATGTTACAGATGTACAGCCAATAACGGCACTCCTGAGCATCGATCACCAAATCTCTGCAGAGCCAACAGAACCATCTTCGAGCCAGGGGTAAAACGTTTGTTCTGCTGTGGGTGCGTCTCAGGAAAATCAACCACTAGCCTCAGGCAGTGCTGTGTTCAGTACCCTGCCCATCCACCACAAACTGCCACTCACCTCCCATAAACCTCTTTCAAACAGTGCTCACTCCTCACAGCCTCTCATACACACAGCAGTGTTATAAAGCTCACATCCACATCTTAAGTTGTAGTCACTGACCAGCTAATCAACCATGGCAGTCCCTGGTACATTACACCACACTCACTGACACAATGCATCGCTCCCCCGTGCTGGAGAAGGTGATGCACAGCTGGAAGCAACAGCAGCTGCTGGCCACAGGACATGCATTGCTGCATTTTCACATCCTGCTGGAGCAGGTCTGCATTACTGCATGTCCCTGATGGAGAAGATCAGCATGTCCTCGCCCTGATGGTGAAGATCAGCATGTCCTCGCCCTGATGGAGCAGATCAGCATGTCCTCACCCTGATGGAGCAGATCAGCGTGTCCTCGCCCTGATGGAGCAGATCAGCATGTCCTCACCCTGATGGAGAAGATCAGCATGTCCTCACCCTGATGGAGAAGATCAGCATGTCCTCACCCTGATGGTGAAGATCAGCATGTCCTCACTCTGATGGGGAAGATCAGCATGTCCTCACCCTGATGGAGAAGATCAGCATGTCCTCGTTCTGATGGAGAAGATCAGCATGTCCTCACCCTGATGGGGAAGATCAGCATGTCCTCACCCTGATGGGGAAGATCAGCATGTCCTCACCCTGATGGAGAAGATCAGCATGTCCTCACCCTGATGGGGAAGATCAGCATGTCCTCACTCTGATGGAGAAGATCAGCATGTCCTCACCCTGATGGAGAAGATCAGCATGGCCTCACCCTGATGGAGAAGATCAGCATGTCCTCATCCTGATGGAGAAGATCAGCATGTCCTCACCCTGATGGAGAAGATCAGCATGTCCTCACCCTGATGGAGAAGATCAGCATGGCCTCACCCTGATGGAGAAGATCAGCATGTCCTCATCCTGATGGAGAAGATCAGCATGTCCTCACCCTGATGGAGAAGATCAGCATGTCCTCACCCTGATGGAGAAGATCAGCATGTCCTCACCCTGATGGGGAAGATCAGCATGTCCTCACTCTGATGGAGAAGATCAGCATGTCCTCACCCTGATGGAGAAGATCAGCATGTCCTCACCCTGATGGAGAAGATCAGCATGTCCTCACTCTGATGGAGAAGATCAGCATGTTCGCACCCTGATTGAGATCAGCATGTCCTCACTCTGATGGGGAAGATCAGCATGTCCTCACCCTGATGGAGCAGATCAGCATGTCCTCACTTTGATGGAGAAGATCAGCATGTCCTCACTCTGATGGAGAAGATCAGCATGTCCTCATCCTGATGGAGAAGATCAGCATGTCCTCACTCTGATGGAGATCAGCATGTCCTCACCCTGATGGAGAAGATCAGCATGTCCTCACTCTGATGGAGACGATTAGCATGTCCTCACCCTGATGGTGAAGATCAGCATGTCCTCACCCTGATGGAGACGATCAGCATGTCCTCACCCTGATGGTGAAGATCAGCATGTCCTCACCCTGATGGAGAAGATCAGCATGTCGTCAAACTGATGGAGAAGATCAGCATGTCCTCACCCTGATGGGGAAGATCAGCATGTCCTCACCCTTATGGGGAAGATCAGCATGTCCTCACCCTGATGGGGAAGATCAGAATGTCCTCACTCTGATGGAGAAGATCAGCATGTCCTCACTCTGATGGAGAAGATCAGCATGTCCTCACTCTGATGGAGAAGATCAGCATGTCCGCTCCCAGATGGGGAATATCAGCATGTCCTCACTCTGATGGGGAAGATCAGCGTGTCCTCACTTTGATGGAGAAGATCAGCATGTCCTCACCCTGATGGAGACGATCAGCATGTCCTCACCCTGATGGAGAAGATCAGCATGTCCTCACCCTTATGGGGAAGATCAGCATGTCCTCACCCTTATGGGGAAGATCAGCATGTCCTCACTCTGATGGAGAAGATCAGCATGTCCTCACCCTGATGGAGAAGATCAGCATATCCTCACCCTGATGGAGAAGATCAGCATGTCCTCACCCTGATGGAGAAGATCAGCATGTCCTCACCCTGATGGAGAAGATCAGCATGTCCTCACTCTGATGGAGAAGATCAGCATGTCCTCACTCTGATGGGGAAGATCAGCATGTCCTCACCCTGATGGAGAAGATCAGCATGTCCTCACTCTGATGGAGAAGATCAGCATGTCCTCACACTGATGGGAAAAATCAGCATGTTCGCACCCTGATTGAGATCAGCATGTCCTCACTCTGATGGAGAAGATCAGCATGTCCTCACCCTGATGGAGCAGATCAGCATGTCCTCACTTTGATGGAGAAGATCAGCATGTCCTCATCCTGATGGAGAAGATCAGCATGTCCTCACTCTGATGGAGATCAGCATGTCCTCACCCTGATGGAGAAGATCAGCATGTCCTCACTCTGATGGAGACGATTAGCATGTCCTCACCCTGATGGTGAAGATCAGCATGTCCTCACCCTGATGGAGACGATCAGCATGTCCTCACCCTGATGGTGAAGATCAGCATGTCCTCACCCTGATGGAGAAGATCAGCATGTCCTCAAACTGATGGAGAAGATCAGCATGTCCTCACCCTGATGGGGAAGATCAGCATATCCTCACCCTTATGGGGAAGATCAGCATGTCCTCACCCTGATGGGGAAGATCAGAATGTCCTCACTCTGATGGAGAAGATCAGCATGTCCTCACTCTGATGGAGAAGATCAGCATGTCCTCACTCTGATGGAGAAGATCAGCATGTCCGCTCCCAGATGGGGAATATCAGCATGTCCTCACTCTGATGGGGAAGATCAGCGTGTCCTCACTTTGATGGAGAAGATCAGCATGTCCTCACCCTGATGGAGACGATCAGCATGTCCTCACCCTGATGGAGAAGATCAGCATGTCCTCACCCTTATGGGGAAGATCAGCATGTCCTCACCCTTATGGGGAAGATCAGCATGTCCTCACTCTGATGGAGAAGATCAGCATGTCCTCACCCTGATGGAGAAGATCAGCATGTCCTCACCCTGATGGAGAAGATCAGCATGTCCTCACCCTGATGGAGAAGATCAGCATGTCCTCACCCTGATGGAGAAGATCAGCATGTCCTCACTCTGATGGAGAAGATCAGCATGTCCTCACTCTGATGGGGAAGATCAGCATGTCCTCACCCTGATGGAGAAGATCAGCATGTCCTCACTCTGATGGAGAAGATCAGCATGTCCTCACTTTGATGGAGAAGATCAGCATGTCCTCACCCTGATGGAGAAGATCAGCATGTCCTCACTTTGATGGAGAAGATCAGCATGTCCTCACCCTGATGGAGAAGATCAGCATGTCCTCACTTTGATGGAGAAGATCAGCATGTCCTCACCCTGATGGGGAAGATCAGCATGTCCTCACCCTGATGGAGAAGATCAGCATGTCCTCACTTTGATGGAGAAGATCAGCATGTCCTCACCCTGATGGAGAAGATCAGCATGTCCTCACCCTGATGGAGAAGATCAGCCTGTCCTCAGCCTGATGGGGAAGATCAGCATGTCCTCACCCTGATGGAGAAGATCAGCATGTCCTCACTTTGATGGGGAAGATCAGCATGTCCTCACTCTGATGGGGAAGATCAGCATGTCCTCACCCTGATGGAGAAGATCAGCATGTCCTCACCCTGATGGAGAAGATCAGCATGTCCTCACCCTGATGGAGAAGATCAGCATGTCCTCACCCTGATGGGGAAGATCAGCATGTCCTCACTCTGATGGGGAAGATCAGCATGTCCTCATCCTGATGGAGAAGATCAGCATGTCCTCACTTTGATGGAGAAGATCAGCATGTCCTCACCCTGATGGAGAAGATCAGCATGTCCTCACACTGATGGGAAAAATCAGCATGTTCTCACCCTGATTAAGATCAGCATGTCCTCACTCTGATGGGGAAGATCAGCATGTCCTCACCCTGATGGAGAAGATCAGCATGTCCTCACTTTGATGGAGAAGATCAGCATGTCCTCACTCTGATGGAGAAGATCAGCATGTCCTCATCCTGATGGAGAAGATCAGCATGTCCTCACCCTGATGGAGATCAGCATGTCCTCACCCTGATGGAGAAGATCAGCATGTCCTCACTCTGATGGAGACGATTAGCATGTCCTCACCCTGATGGTGAAGATCAGCATGTCCTCACCCTGATGGAGAAGATCAGCATGTCCTCACCCTGATGGAGAAGATCAGCATGTCCTCACTCTGATGGAGAAGATCAGCATGTCCTCACCCTGATGGAGAAGATCAGCATGTCCTCACCCTGATGGAGAAGATCAGCATGTCCTCACCCTGATGGAGAAGATCAGCATGTCCTCACCCTGATGGGGAAGATCAGCATGTCCTCACTCTGATGGAGAAGATCAGCATGTCCTCATCCTGATGGAGAAGATCAGCATGTCCTCACTCTGATGGTGAAGATCAGCATGTCCTCACCCTGATGGAGAAGATCAGCATGTCCTCACCCTGATGGAGAAGATCAGCATGTCCTCACTCTGATGGAGAAGATCAGCATGTCCTCATCCTGATGGAGAAGATCAGCATGTCCTCACTCTGATGGAGAAGATCAGCATGTCCTCACCCTGATGGTGAAGATCAGCATGTCCTCACCCTGATGGAGAAGATCAGCATGTCCTCACCCTGATGGGGAAGTCAGCATGTCCTCACTCTGATGGAGAAGATCAGCATGTCCTCATCCTGATGGAGAAGATCAGCATGTCCTCACTCTGATGGTGAAGATCAGCATGTCCTCACCCTGATGGAGAAGATCAGCATGTCCTCACCCTGATGGAGAAGATCAGCATGTCCTCACTCTGATGGAGAAGATCAGCATGTCCTCATCCTGATGGAGAAGATCAGCATGTCCTCACTCTGATGGAGAAGATCAGCATGTCCTCACCCTGATGGAGAAGATCAGCATGTCCTCACTCTGATGGAGAAGATCAGCATGTCCTCACCCTTATGGGGAAGATCAGCGTGTCCTCACCCTGATGGGGAAGATCAGAATGTCCTCACCCTGATGGGGAAGATCAGCATGTCCTCACCCTGATGGAGAAGATCAGCATGTCCTCACTCTGATGGGGAAGATCAGCATGTCCTCACCCTGATGGAGAAGATCAGCATGTCCTCACTCTGATGGGGAAGATCAGCATGTCCTCACCCTGATGGGGAACATCAGCATTTCCTCACCCTGATGGGGAAGATCAGCATGTCCTCACCCTGATGGAGAAGATCAGCATGTCCTCACCCTGATGGAGAAGATCAGCATGTCCTCACCCTGATGGAGATGATCAGCATGTCCTCACCCTGATGGGGAAGATCAGGATGTCCTCACTCTGATGGAGAAGATCAGCATGTCCACACCCTGATGGAGAAGATCAGCATGTCCTCACCCTGATGGGGAAGATCAGCATGTCCTCACCCTGATGGAGAAGATCAGCGTGTCCTCATCCTAATGGTGGTCAGCATGTGCTCACCCTGATGGAGAAGATGAGCATGTCCTCACCCTGATGGAGCAGATCAGCATGTCCTCACCCTGATGGTGAAGATCAGCATGTCCTCACCCTGATGGAGAAGATCAGCATGTCCTCAAACTGATGGGGAAGATCAGCATGTCCTCACCCTTATGGGGAAGATCAGCATGTCCTCACACTGATGGGGAAGATCAGAATGTCCTCACCCTGATGGGGAAGATCAGCATGTCCTCACTCTGATGGAGAAGATCAGCATGTCCTCACTCTGATGGGGAAGATCAGCATGTCCTCACCCTGATGGGGAACATCAGCATTTCCTCACCCTGATGGGGAAGATCAGCATGTCCTCACCCTGATGGAGAAGATCAGCATGTCCTCACCCTGATGGAGAAGATCAGCATGTCCTCACCCTGATGGAGAAGATCAGCATGTCCTCACCCTGATGGAGATGATCAGCATGTCCTCACCCTGATGGAGATCAGCATGTCCTCACCCTGATGGGGAAGATCAGCATGTCCTCACTCTGATGGAGAAGATCAGCATGTCCTCACTCTGATGGAGATCAGCATGTCCTCACTCTGATGGGGAAGATCAGCGTGTCCTCACCCTGAAGGAGAAGATCAGCGTGTCCTCATCCTAATGGTGGTCAGCATGTGCTCACCCTGATGGAGAAGATCAGCATGTCCTCACCCTGATGGAGCAGATCAGCATGTCCTCACCCTGATGGTGACGATCAGCATGTCCTCACTCTGATGGTGACGATCAGCATGTCCTCACCCTGATGGGGAAGATCAGCATGTCCTCACCCTGATGGAGAAGATCAGCATGTCCTCACCCTGATGGGGAAGATCAGCATGTCCTCACCCTGATGGAGAAGGTCAGCATGTCCTCATCCTGATGGAGAAGATCAGCATCTCCTCACCCTGATGGAAATTATCAGCGTGTCCTCACCCTGATGGGGAAGATCAGCATGTCCTCACCCTGATGGAGAAGATCAGCATGTCCTCATCCTGATGGAGAAGATCAGCATGTCCTCACTCTGATGGAGAAGATCAGCATGTCCTCATCCAGATGGAGAAGGTCAGCATTGCTGCATATCTTCACCCTGATCGAGCAGCACTGCATTACTGTAGGACTTCACCCTGATCAAGCAGGACTGCATTACTGCATGTCTTCACCCTGATCGAGCAAGTCTGCAGTGTTGCATATCTTCTCCCTAATCGAGCAGGTCTGCATTACTGCATGTCTTCACCGTGATCGAGCAGGTCTGCATTACTGCATGGCCTCACCCTGATGGAGCAGGTCTGCATTACTGCATGTCTTCACCCTGATGGAGCAGGTCTGCATTACTGCATGTCCTCATCCTTATCGAGCAGGACTGCATTCCTGCATGTCCTCACCCTGATGGAGAAGGTCTGCATTGCTGCACATTCCTGCCCTGATGGAGCAGGTCTGCATTGCTGCATGGCCTCAGCCTGATGGAGCAGGTCTGCATTGTTGCATGTCCACACCCTGATGGAGCAGGTCTGCATTGCTGCATGTCCTCACCCTGATGGAGAAGATCAGCATGTCCTCATCCTGATGGAGAAGATCAACATGTCTTCACCCTGATGGGGAAGAGCAGCATGTCCCCACCCTGATGGAGAAGATCAGCATGTCCTCATCCTGATGGAGAAGATCAACATGTCTTCACCCTGATGGGGAAGAGCAGCGTGTCCTCACTCTGATGGAGAAGATCAGCATGTCCTCACTCTGATGGAGAAGATCAGCATGTCCTCACTCTGATGGAGAAGATCAGCATGTCCTCACCCTGATGGAGAAGATCAGCATGTCCTCACCCTGATGGGGAAGATCAGCATGTCCTCACCCTGATGGAGAAGATCAGCATGTCCTCATCCTGATGGAGAAGATCAACATGTCTTCACCCTGATGGGGAAGATCAGCATGTCCTCACTCTGATGGAGAAGATCAGCATGTCCTCACTCTGATGGAGAAGATCAGCATGTCCTCACCCTGATGGAGAAGATCAGCATGTCCTCACTCTGATGGAGAAGATCAGCATGTCCTCACCCTGATGGAGAAGATCAGCATGTCCTCACCCTGATGGGGAAGAGCAGCATGTCCTCACCCTGATGGGGAGGATCAGCATGTCCTCACCCTGATGGGGAAGATCAGCATGTCCTCACCATGATGGGGAGGATCAGCATGTCCTCACCCTGATGGGGAAGATCAGCATGTCCTCACCCTGATGGTGACGATCAGCATGTCCTCACCATGATGGAGAAGATCAGCATGTCCTCACTCTGATGGAGAAGATCAGCATGTCCTCACTCTGATGGAGAAGATCAGCATGTCCTCACTCTGATGGAGAAGATCAGCATGTCCTCACCCTGATGGAGAAGATCAGCATGTCCTCACCCTGATGGAGATGATCAGCATGTCCTCACTCTGATGGAGAAGATCAGCATGTCCTCACCCTGATGGAGAAGATCAGCATGTCCTCACCCTGATGGAGAAGATCAGCATTGTCTCACCCTGATGGTGACGATCAGCATGTCCTCACTCTGATGGAGAAGATCAGCATGTCCTCACCCTGATGGAGAAGATCAGCATGTCCTCACTCTGATGGAGAAGATCAGCATGTCCTCACCCTGATGGGGAAGATCAGCGTGTCCTCACCCTTATGGGGAAGATCAGCATGTCCTCACCCTGATGGGGAAGATCAGCATGTCCTCACTCTGATGGAGAAGATCAGCATGTCCTCACCCTGATGGGGAAGATCAGCATGTCCTCACCCTGATGCAGAAGATCAGCATGTCCTCACTCTGATGGAGAAGATCAGCATGTCCTCACCCTGATGGAGAAGATCAGCATGTCCTCACCCTGATGGAGAAGATCAGCATGTCCCCACCCTGATGGGGAAGATCAGCATGTCGTCACCCTGATGGAGAAGATCAGCATGTCCTCACTCTGATGGAGAAGATCAGCATGTCCTCACCCTGATGGAGAAGATCAGCATGTCCTCACCCTGATGGAGAAGATCAGCATGTCCTCACCCTGATGGAGAAGATCAGCATGTCCTCACCATGATGGGGAAGATCAGCATGTCCTCACCCTGATGGAGAAGATCAGCATGTCCTCACTCTGATGGAGAAGATCAGCATGTCCTCACCATGATGGGGAAGATCAGCATGTCCTCACCCTGATGGAGAAGATCAGCATGTCCTCACCATGATGGAGAAGATCAGCATGTCCTCACTCTGATGGAGAAGATCAGCATGTCCTCACTCTGATGGAGAAGATCAGCATGTCCTCACTCTGATGGAGAAGATCAGCATGTCCTCACCCTGATGGAGAAGATCAGCATGTCCTCACCCTGATGGAGATGATCAGCATGTCCTCACTCTGATGGAGAAGATCAGCATGTCCTCACCCTGATGGAGAAGATCAGCATGTCCTCACCCTGATGGAGAAGATCAGCATTGTCTCACCCTGATGGTGACGATCAGCATGTCCTCACTCTGATGGAGAAGATCAGCATGTCCTCACCCTGATGGAGAAGATCAGCATGTCCTCACTCTGATGGAGAACATCAGCATGTCCTCACCCTGATGGGGAAGATCAGCGTGTCCTCACCCTTATGGGGAAGATCAGCATGTCCTCACCCTGATGGGGAAGATCAGCATGTCCTCACTCTGATGGAGAAGATCAGCATGTCCTCACCCTGATGGAGAAGATCAGCATGTCCTCACTCTGATGGAGAAGATCAGCATGTCCTCACCCTGATGGAGAAGATCAGCATGTCCTCACCCTGATGGGGAAGATCAGCATGTCCTCACTCTGATGGAGAAGATCAGCATGTCCTCACCCTGATGGAGAAGATCAGCATGTCCTCACCCTGATGGAGAAGATCAGCATGTCCCCACCCTGATGGGGAAGATCAGCATGTCCTCACCCTGATGGAGAAGATCAGCATGTCCTCACTCTGATGGAGAAGATCAGCATGTCCTCACCCTGATGGAGAAGATCAGCATGTCCTCACCCTGATGGAGAAGATCAGCATGTCCTCACCCTGATGGAGAAGATCAGCATGTCCTCACTCTGATGGAGATCAGCATGTCCTCACCCTGATGGAGAAGATCAGCATGTCATCACCCTGATGGAGAAGATCAGCATGTCCTCACCCTGATGGAGAAGATCAGCAGGGCCTCACCCTGATGGGGAAGATCAGCAGGGTCTTGCTCTGATCTGGGAGAGAAACAGAGTTAATGGGCAGGGTTCTCCGACCCTCCGCTGGGTTGGAGAATCGGCGGTGGTTGGTGTGAATCCTGCCCCCGCTGTTCTCCAAATTCTCCGGCCCCCCCAAAAATCGGCCCGGCGTGAGTCGCACCGCCCACCTCTGAGAATTGTGGGGACTGACGCGACTCAATGGGCCCCGGGGCTCCCCGAATTCTCAGGTCTGCGATGGGCTGAAGTCCCGCCCGTTCTTTGCCAGTCCCACCGTCATAAATTGGAGTAGGTCCCTTACCGATGGGACCTAGCGTCCGGTGTTCTTGGGGGTGGGGGGGGGATCTGGTCCCGGGTGGTGCCCCCATCGTGATCTGGCCCGCGATCAGGGCCCACCGATCCGCGGGCAGGTCTGTGTCGTGGGGCCACTCTATCCTTGCGCACCGGAGGCTGTACCAGTCCACCATTCCTGGTGTGGAAGCGAATCCCTCTGCGCATGCGCGGGGATGACGCCAGCACACGCTGGCACTCCCGCGCATGCGCCAACTCGCGCCGGCCAGCAGAGGCCCTTCGGCGCCGGTTTGCATGGCGCCAAGCCCCTTTTCCGCCGGCCAGCGGGGCGTAAACAACTCCGGGGTGGGCCTAGTCCCTGAAGGTGGGGAGGATTCCGCAGTTTTGGGATGGCCCGCTGCCGGAGTGGTTCACGCCGCTCCTCAGCGCCGGGACCCACCGCCCTGCCGGGTTAGGGGAGATTCCCGCCCAATGTTTCAGGGCGGTTTGAGCTAAAGAAGGGGAGAAATGTGATGGAGTAGATAGTGTATAAAAGGGATAAAACAGATGGAGCAAAATTGAAGGTCAGTCAAAGAGGTGTGGGTCACAAGACAGAGGAAGTGTTAATGGCCGTGTGAGGGACTGCGGAAGGTGTTGATAGTGCCATTACGTTAAGATGGCAATAGGGGCTGTTAACTAAGGTAGAAACCCATGGAATTGAGGGCAAATTTCTGCAATGACTGGGAAATTTGTTGAGTGACAGATCACATAGAGTAAAGGTAATGGGCAGGTTCCCAAATTGGCAGGAGGTGACAAGTGGTGTGTCACAGGTATCTGGGTTCGGGCCTCAGTTGATCACGTTATTCATTAATAACTTGAATAATAGCATAGAAAATCATATATCCAAATTTACTAATGACACAAAGTTGGGAGGCTTTAAAGACAGTGTAGATGGCAGTATAAAATTACAAAGGGACATTGATAGACTAGGTAAATGGGCAAAACTGTGGCAGATAGATTTCAATGTAAGCAAGTGTGAGGGTGTCTATTTGGACCAGGAAAGGATATATTTTCTAGATGATATGAAGCTAAATTCAGTGGATGCCCAATGAGACCTGGGGGTTGAGGGAAATAGATCTTTAAAATGCCACGAACAAGTACAGAAAGTAATCAGGGAGGCTAATGGAATTCTAGCCTTTATATCTGGAGGACTGGAGTATAAATACACAGAGGTTATGCTGCAGCTTTACAAACCCCTGGGTAGACCCCACTTGGAATACTGTGAGCAGCTCTGGGCACCACACCTTAGGAAGGATATATTGATCTTTGAGGGAATGCAATTTGGACATCAGGAGTTAAGTTATGAGGAGAGATTATATATGATGGCCCAGCAGTTGGCACTGCTGCCTCACAGTGCCAGTGACCTGGATTCAATTCTGTCCTCGGGTGTCTGTGTGACGTTTGCACTTTCTCTCCGTGTCTGCGTTGATTTCCTCCAGGTGCTCCGGTTTCCTCCCACAGTCCAAAGATGTGCAGGTTAAGTGGATTGAGTAGATTGGCCATGCTAAATTGCCCCTTAGTGTCCTAAGGTTATGTGGGATTACTGGGTTATGGGTTGGGGTGGCACCATGGGCCTAGATAGGGTGCTCTTTCCAAGGATAGGTGCAGACTTGATGGGACGAATGGTCTCCTTCTGCATTGTAGGAATTCCATGAAATTAATTAATTTAAGCCTGTTTTCGCCAGAGTATAGAAGGTTAAGGGGTGATCTGGTCAAGTCTTCAAGATATTAGGCAGCAGGGTAGCATGGTGGTTAGCATAAATGCTTCACAGCTCCAGGGTCCCAGGTTCGATTCCCGGCTGGGTCACTGTCTGTGTGGAGTCTGCACGTCCTCCCCCTGTGTGCGTGGGTTTCCTCCGGGTGCTCCGGTTTCCTCCCACAGTCCAAAGATGTGCGGGTTAGGTGGATTGGCCATGCTAAATTGCCCGTAGTGTCCTAATAAAAGTAAGGTTAAGGGGGGGGTTGTTGGGTTACGGGTATAGGGTGGATACGTGGGTTGAGTAGGGTGATCATGGCTCGGCACAACATTGAGGGCCGAAGGGCCTGTTCTGTGCTGTACTGTTCTATGTTCTATGTTCTATATTAACAGGAAAAGAAGGGTAGATGAAGATAAACTGCTTCCATTGGTTAGAGAGTCAGGGGCAGTCTAAAAATTAGGGCCAGACCGTTCAGGAGAGCTGTTAGAAAGCACTTCTACACACAAAGGGTGGAACTTTCTTCCACAAATTTGATGCTAAATCAGTTGTGAAATGTGAGATAGATAAAGTTTTGTTAAGCAAAGGTATTAAGAGATCTGGGCCAATGATGGGTTAATGGAGTTAGGCTACAGATCAGCCATGATCTCAGGGTGGCATGGTGGCACAGTGGTTAGCACCAGGGACCCAGGTTCAATTCCGGCCTTGAGTGACTGTGCGGAGTTTTGTACGTGGGTTTCCTCTGGATGCTCCGGTTTCCTCCCACAGATCAAAAAAATGCAGGCGGATTGGCCATGCTAAATTGCCCCTTAGTGTCCAAAGATGTGCAGGTCAGGGGGTTATGGGGTTAAGGGGATAGGGTAGGGGAGTGAGCCTATGGAGGATGCTCTTTCAGAGGGTCAGTATAGACTTGACAGTCCAAATGGCCTCCTTCTGCACCGTAGGGATTCTATGGAATGGAGAATCAGGTTTGAGGGGTTTATTGGTCTACTCCTGTTCCTATGTTTCTATGTATCAATAGGAGAACAAAGATCAGTTGAACAGGAGAACAAAGATCAGTGCTCAGTGAAAGTAAACCTTAAGAACAAGTGCCAGGTGGGGGAGGTGAGTGGTTGCTTTGGGACAATGCAATATGATATTGCTTCCTACTTCACCATCTCACATCCCAGTTCCCTCTCATCCCACAACCTGTTCTGAGTTATAAGCTGCAGATGGTGTGTGTATGCAACCCTGCATTCCCTCCTATCCCTTGCCCAAGCCCACCCTCAGAAGCCCACCCGGGGAAGGGGGTGGCATAGTGGTATTGTCACTGGACTAGTAATACGGACCCCCAGGATAATTCACTGTCAACCTGGGTTAGAATCCCACCATGGCAGAGGGTAAAATTTGAGTTCAATGAAAATCTGTAATCAGGCACCAAATGATGACCATTAAATGATTGCCGATTGATGTAAAAACCCATCAGGTTCACTCATGTCTGTCAGCCAGACAACCCAGACTGCTGCTGTCTAAGCTGAGGCTGTGCAGTCAGGAGCTAAGCCTCCTCGACCCACAGCTGCATGAGGGCATCCTGCAAAATCAGCTTCAGTTCCACCCACTGATAGTCAGCAACCTTCCACCAGACATGCTGCAACCACTGGGGTAGAAATGTGAAAAGGCATACGGTCAGGTAAAGACAGACAGTGAGGGAATGTACAAGGGTGATGTCTTGTTATGCTCTTGGCGTAGCATAAGCTGCTTCCTTGATGTTCACTCTGACAATGGAAGGTTCAGACATGGAGATAAATTCAACACGTTTATTAAACTATTAACAATTCTCCTACTCTGATTCGCCTCTACTGTTAATCCTTCTATAGCTACTCAGACTGACAAACCAGTCTGCTACAATCCACGTGGTGGGTGTGATGTGTTGAATCAATCCTGTGTACCCACTGAATGTCTCCACTGGAAAGAGGAAGATCATGTGTGCTGTATCCTTTATATATGGGTTGGTGTAATGCCCCCCCTGTGGTAGTGTCACCTCTGTGTGTATCGTGAATGCCCATTTGTCGTGTCCTATCTTACTGACCTATTGGTTGAGTGTTTGTGTGTCATGTCTCTGGTTCTCCCTCTAGTATCTAGCTAGTCTACGTGTACTTACATTAACCCCTTGTGTATCTACAGTGATGCATATCACCACAGGTGACACGTTGTATGGAATAATGGATGGTTTAGTGGATAAATTTGGTTTGGAATGATTGTTTTGAAGTGCCTTTAATTTAATCGCTGTGACCAAAAGGATTCAATGAAGGTCTGAAACAAAGGGATAGTAGAGAGTAGTCTGGGAATTTAGGCTCCTTGGAAGCACAGTCATGCTCGGACTGCAATCAGAGACAAGCAGACCAGAAAGGAAAAGCGGATGTTGCCACCTCCTTTTCCTCCTTCCCCTGCTGAGTTATCACTCCATCCCTTAGCAAGGACTGTGCTCTTCAAACGGCCATGTTGTAGAGCGTACAGCAGACCACCAAGTCATGGTGAGTACTGGAGGGCATCTCCAGGGTGCTCTAGAGGCAGAACTATTGCTCTTCGACATTCCTCAAACTCCTTATGCCTTCCTACACCAGCTCATCCAAACACTAGCTCAGAGACCAGGCATAAAAATCCAAAATCCAGACTCTAGCAAGAGCCACCTAATGTGTGATCTCCACCTAAAGTCGCCACCGGAAGTCCTTAATTCCAGATTTTTATTGAATTCAAATTTCACCTTCTGCCATTAGGCCTCCCGAATTTAATGTATTATTGTTGCGTAACGAATGCAGCGAAGGTACAGGGATTGAATAGCGAGGTGGGGGCTTTGTGGGTGAGGATGGAGGTGGGTACATGTAGGGAGTCGGGGTAGCGAACGCTGGTAATGGCACCGCTTCCGATGGCCCCAGGAAGTATTCGGTGAGTCCAGTGGTGGTGGCCACGCTAAAGATCTGGAGGCAGTTTAGGTGACATTTTAGGTTGGGAGGTGGGGTCGTGGGGGATTCCGATTAGGGGCAATCATTGCTTTCAGCCAGGGAGGATGAATGAGAGATTCCGGGGATGGGAGGAGAGGGGATTAAGGAGATGAAGGATCTGTTTCCGGGAGAGTGGTTTGCGAGCTTGGAGGAGCTGAATGGGAGGTTTGGGCTGGCGAGGGGGGAAAGTTTCAGGTATATGCAGATGGGGGCTTTGCGAGGTCTTCCCGAACATCCCGATAGTGCCTGCCTCCTTATTGCGGGAGGTGTGCAAGTTAGGCGTATTATCCCTTGGTGTCCAAATTGCCTCTTAGTGTCCAAAGGTTAGGTGGGGTTACATGGATAGGGTGGGAGGTTGGACCAAGTGCTCATTCAGAGGGGTGCTGCAGACGTGAAGGCCGAATGGTTCCTTCTGCACTGTTGGGATTCTATTGGATGAAATCTGTCATCCTTACCTGGTCTGGCCAAATGTGACTCCAGACACACAGCAACGTGGTTGGCTCTTAAATGCCCTCAGGGATGGGCAGTAAATGCTGGCCCAGCCGGTCATGCCCACATCCCATAAACAAATAAAAAAAATAATTGATCAGCAGGCCACTAGCCAGCCTTTAGAGGTATTTCTCCTCAAAGATAGCCTGTTTATTTTATTAAAGTAAACACCTCTTCAGAGGGTGCCTCAAGATGATGCCCTCGTGTTCCCTCTCTGAGAGCGAGTGTCCACCTCTGCCAGGCAGACTATTATCCTCCCAAAACTGCAGGCCCCTCAACTTGGACTTGCAGTTTCAGGAATATGCCCGCTGTCCCTCTGTTGGGGAAGATCCCAGGTGAGCGCCCTGACAGCATCCTATTGCGAGCAAGTGATCTGACCAGAACCTTTGATATTAGGGCCAAAGCCTTTCTACAAGCAGCCAATGTGTACTACTGCCCAACAGATAAGTTTTATTATAAACTTTCCCTGTAGGGTGAGTAGTAACAGGAGTGTCCTCTGTCCCCCCCCCCCCCCCCTCCCTTGCTGTCGCCTTGTTCTCCCTTCCTGATTGGAAGATTGGATACCAACCCTACCATCTCTCTGCTGTTGGTAGTCAGTCTCTGGACCACAATTTTCTCCATCGCTTCCCATTAGCCTCCTGCCCAGAACACCAAGCAGAATTTCAGTGAAGCCCTACAGTTAACATCGGCCATCTCTCGCTCTATCTTAGAAAGGTGGGGAATGAAGTCAGTTTTGTTTTGTGCTTCAGCTGTGAACGAGTGAAATCCAGGCCACATGTCTTCAACTGAAATAAACTTTGAGACTATATCTAAAGTAATATTTTATTCCAAAATTCATCTCTTATTGTTTCCACTTATCTCTCTAGCTTCGTAGGTTATCTCCATAGCCAGTCCCATCCATCCACATTGATCTGCTCTATTTAAATTCCTTTAGCACACTCATCCTGGTCTTCTCTTATATTACACATAACTCATTGAAAACCTTACATCACAACTAAATGGACCTGCAAGCTGTGTTTGGGTTGGTCATTTGTGACAGGACAGCTTAATTCAAGTCAAGTATAACCAAGTACACCATTGCCAGTTGTGGAACTGGATTCTAAGACCTGGAATATGGGAGTTTCTGTAACATTAGCTGTACTTGTGCTTTATCATCTGTGGAGAGAGGTGACTTAAATTGGACTTTATTTAATTTTTTACAGATTGGAGGACAGATTGGGGCAGCACGGTAGCATTGTGGCTAGCACAATCGCTTCACAGCTCCAGGGTCTCAGGTTCGATTCCGGCTTGGGTCACTGTCTGTGCGGAGTCTGCACATCCTCCCCGTGTCTGCGTAGGTTTCCTCCGGGTGCTCCGGTTTCCTCCCACAGTCCAAAGATGTGCGGGTTAGGTGGATTGGCCGTGATAAATTGCCCTTAGTGTCCAAAATTGCCCTTAGTGTTGGGTGGGGTTACTGGGTTATGGGGATAGGGTGGAGGTGTTGACCTTGGGTAGGGTGCTCTTTCCAAGAGCCGGTGCAGGCTCGATGGGCCGAATGGCCTCCATCTGCACTGTAAATTCTATGTCTGATGATCAAACAGAGGTTTGTAAAGATGGTATTTTTCAATTTCCAAGGTAAACTACACTGAGAACAAGTTTATGTGTAACCAGTGCTATGTGCTCAATGTCAGCAAATCTTTGTGGTAAGTAAATAGATTATTTCATAATTATTGCAGAATTTGGAAAAGTGTATAATTCATTCTGCTTCCATCGCTGTTAGTGCATTCACTGCCCAATACCCTGCCCTGCTTCAATTAAATTCTCTCCTTGTTCAGATTTCTCCTTATTCCCCCTCTTTTGATTTGGCATCTGTTTTCCTTATGTCTCCGTGAAGTACTGTGGGACTTTCTTCGACATTGATAGTATCGTGGCATTGAGATCTTTGTACAACAAGGCAACCAAAATGGAACACAATGTTCTAATTGCTGCCTGGCCAGCGATTGCTATGGGTTGTCATTATCAGACTGTTTTTGTAATCAATTCCCAAGGCTCCTATTTATAAAATTCAGGATTATTTTTTTGGATGAATTTTACCTCATCATTCTGCTTCCAAAGACGTATTGTCTCTCATTTCTCCAGAGTAAATTTCATCAAACGTTTATCTGTCTATTGTTGGCCATGCTACTTATTGCTGTTGACAAATTTTGATATTAGACTTTCAATGCCCAAGTCCAAATCTTCTATAGACAAGAACAACCGTCCCAACACTGACCTCTGATTATGATTCTCTATGAACTGTAACTGCCTTGCTGCTATATTGCCTTTGATCCCATTTACCATAATCTGTTATATGGTGCTTTATTAAATGCTTTATTAAAGTCTAATGTGCACAACATCAAAGTCATCTACTTTACCAATATGCACTTATCTCCTCAAATTATTCTATTATATTTGTCTTCATATTATGTGCCTTTTCCAAATCTTTCTCTTTGCCCTTAATTAACCTAAATGTTTCTAAATGAGTGATTAATTTTATTATATATTGTAGACTCTAATAGCAGATCCATTAGCCATGTTGGTCTGACTAGTCTATAGACCAGTATTTTAAAAATAGATCAATTATGTTTATACTCCTTTAGTCATCTTGTATGCTTTTCACAACAATGAAGCTTGGCTTCAGCTTGGACAAATAAGCATTCATCCTCAGTGTCCAGGTTTGCTCATAAAGAATTGCATAAACTGAAGGTTCAAGCCTTGATTCCATCCCTCTCCCCAATGGTTCACTCTGTATATGGTGAACAATATTGGTATTTTGTTTTAACCTGAGCTGAGTTCAAACTCCACACCCTATTATCATTAACACTGCCTACTCTCACTTCCACAATCCTCCCGTCTGACCTCATCATATCCTCCCTGTCACAGTAAACTTTCATCACCTCCAGACTCAACGTGGTGGATCTTTGCAGATTTGCAGAGAATCTGTGGGATAACGGTGCAGATTGGAGCAAGTCCCTGCACTACCGACCTGACCAGCTCCATTATGGGGAGAGGCATAGAACTGCTACAGTGCAGAAGGAGGCCATTCGGCCCATCGAGTCTGCACCGACCGTCTGAAAGAGCACCCCACCCAGGCCCACTTCCATGCCCTAGCCCCATAACCGCACCTAACCTGCACATCCCTGGACACTAAGGGGAAATTTATCATGGCCAATCTACCTAATCCACGCACCTTTGGACTGTGGGAGGAAACTGGAGGAAACCCATGCAGACATAGGGAGAAAGTCCAAACTCCACACAGGGAGTCACTCAAGGCCAGAATTGAACCTGGGACCCTGGTGCTATGAGGCAGCAGTGTGCCACTGTGCTGCCCTAACCCTCCATAACTTTCATGGAGCTGGGCCAGCTTTTCGAGGACTCATTGTTTAGCGGACTCTCAGAGGTGCCATGAACCATAGTCTGGATGAGGAAACCTTTTGAAAGCTAGGTTCAAAAGGTCGTGCCCATGCCACCCCCCCCCCCCCAAGCCAGCCTATGCCTCTCCACCCACCCCAATGACCCCTCATTCCATCCATGCCAAGCTATGCCCCACCATTCAACCCTGTTATGATCACAGCGAATGTTAATTTCTGAGCAAATCAAATCCCAGAGCAAAGCTTGGATTCCGGGATATACCCTTCTGTCGTTTATATTCTGAAAATTAGCACAATGAAAATGTACAAATCTCCATGGCAACAAGTCCAGTAACACTTTCGGGATTTTAAAAATGAACAGTATAAAATTTATTAACGAGAAGAAAAAAACTTTGGCTCACAAGATTACAGTTATACAGTTAAAAATAGCCTTAAAAAGCATTCCCCCCAAAAGACTCCCTATGTGATCAGACCCATAAGTAAACATTTTCCAGACAACGCTAATGTTCTTTCACTAATGTCCTTTAGGGAAGGAAATCTGCCATCCTTACCTGGTCTGGCCTACATGTGATTCCAGACCCACAGCAATGTGGTTGACTCTCAAATGCCCTCTGACATGGAGGGCAGTTAGGGATGGGCAACAAATACTGGGCCATCCAACATCCCTTAAATTAATTTTTAAAATCTCCCTGAAAGACATTTAACTATAAAAATAATAATAATACACTAATAATAATAGCTTATTGTCACAAGTAGGCTTCAATGAAGTTACTGTGAAAAGCCCCTAGTCGCCACATTCCGGCCCCTGTTCGGGGAGGCTGGTACGGGAATTGAACCCGCACTGCTGGCCTTGTTCTGCATTGCAAGCCAGCTGTTTAGGCCACTGTGCTAAACCAGCCCTGTTCTAAATCCAGTACTATAACCCAAGGCAAAATTGCAGTCGCATTAACTAGGGTATACTATGTGACCTCTCAAGCTGGCTTCCTCTCTGCTGTGGAACCCCAAGAACTTCAGCACAGTACTACTTTTTACAGCCCAATACTTTCTTGACTTGACTGGATGGCTGACCCTTCTCCAGCCCACAGCTGTTTGCAGGAGGCTTTTCCCACACAGCTAACATCAAATCAGCACAACACCCCTCCTTACATATCCTTTATCTCTTTCATCTTCAATTCCATTGTTCTCAGCACTTCCTTGAACTTAACTTTTCCAAAATATAAAAATCCTTCATTTCTTTACTATTGCCCCACTTTTGGGATTAAACAAAATGTAATAACTTTTTTTTCACGCATTTCTGAAACTGTTGCAAGCTGTAAAAGCCGTTTATTTCCTTTTGAAATTTAACACTTGAAAAAAAAGGTCCCTATCTATCTCCTAATACAAATTTCTAAGCTTTACTTATTTACTGATAAATGAACTTGATCATAGCTTCATTATAAATGCATGCATTAAACACCTTCAATCCTTTCATCCCTCAACTATTCCTGATATATGGCCTCCATTAACCTTTCCCCAGCTTAATTAAATTATTTACACACACAGCCTTTTTTTTCCAGAATAACACAATATTCTCCTCAAATATTTCTTAAAAACAACATTTGTTCTCACGCTCTTATACCCTCCATGCCAATCTATGCCTTTTCCAATATACAAATGTAAAGTACCAAGGAAACCTAGAGTAGCAATGTGTGAAAAGACTTTACAAACCAATCATTCATTCATACCTTTTTAAAAAAAAACTGCTTTTACTACGGCCCTATTGGAGTAATAATCAACCAGACCTTTAAAGTATCAATAGCAGAAATGGCAAGCACTTTGATTTGTTTTTTTTCGCCTTGTGTAAGCAAACACGAAGCAATAGGTCAAAATAAAAAAGCTGTCAATAAAACAATGTTTTCCGCTGGGCACAGCTATTCCAACAGAATCTTAGATGTTTGGATTCTCAGCCAGGCTTCATTGTGTATTCTTGGCTAAGAGCTTAGACATCCATTAGTCTGTTGACAAGTCCCATCCTCCACCATTGACTTCTCAAATTCCAACCTACATAAACTACAACTCTTCTAAATCTCCTACCATTCGCATCTCATCCCTTCACAGCCACCATCTTTGTCAACCTCCATTGGCTTATGATTCAACAACCCATTAATATCAAAATTATTTTTCTGATTTACAAGTCCCCTATGGCTTTCCTTCTTTGCGCCTTTTTAATCCAGTACATGGATCTTCCATATAGCACTGGGGTCACTATTCTACTTACCATACCAGCTATGTTTATGGCTTGTTTGCTAATTTGGTGTCAATTATGTCTATTTAGGTGTAGTGACTCACTGAAACCTAGCTTGATCCTCTCAGCTGTCATTTTGTTAGCCCTGCAGTTTCCATTTATTTTTTACTAAAGTTACTGGATTCAAATAAACGGATAATCGGAAGCAGTAAATGTTTCAGTTCCTCTTTGGCAAATTGCTTTCTTACTCATCTTCTGCACCAGTACCATGTCTGAGTCAGACTTTACTTGTCACAGCTTGCTCTCCAGCTCTGCCCATTAATCCGGCCTTCGTCCATTTAAGGGGCAGTTTTGTGTTATCTGCCCACAACCATGAGCGACTGGAATCGCCATCAATACACACACTAATTAACCCAAAACCATAGAGATGCAAGGCCTGTATATCAGGCCCCCTTTAAATAGGGGCCTGATATACAGGGGCTGGTTTAGCACAGGGCTAAATCTCTGGCTTTGAAAGCAGACCAAGGCAGGCCAGCAGCATGGTTCAATTCCTATACCAGCCTCCCCGAACATAGAACATAGAACATTACAGCGCAGTGCAGGCCCTTCGGCCCACGATGTTGCACCATCCTGTGAAACCCCTCTAAAGTCCCTCTACACTATTCCCTTATCGTCCATATGTCTATCCAATGACCATTTGAATGTGTTTAGTGTTGGTGAGTCCACTACTGTTGCAGGCAGGGCATTCCACACCCTTACTACTCTCTGAGTAAAGAACCTACCTCTGACATCTGTCCTATATCTATCTCCCCTCAATTTAAAGCTATGTCCCCTCGTGCTGGACATCACCATCCGAGGAAAAAGGCTTTCAATGTCCACCCTATCTAATCCTCTGATCATCTTGTATGCCTCAATTAAGTCACCTCTTAACCTTCTTCTCTCTAACGAAAACAGCCTCAAGTCCCTCAGCCTTTCCTCGTATGATCTTCCCTCCATACCAGGCAACATCCTTGTAAATCTCCTCTGTACCCTTTCCTATGCTTCCACATCCTTCCTATAATGTGGCGACCAGAACTGCACGTAATACTCCAAATGTGGTCGCACCAGAGTTTTGTACAACTGCAACATGACCTCATGGCTCCGAAACTCAATTCCACTACCAATAAAAGCTAACACACCGTACGCCTTCTTAACAATCCTCTCAACCTGGGTGGCAACTTTCAGGGATCTATGGACATGGACACCGAGATCTCTCTGCTCGCCCACACTACCAAGAATCTTGCCATTAGTCCAGTACTCTGTCTTCCTGTTATTCCTTCCAAAATGAATCACCTCACACTTTTCTGCATTAAACTCCATTTGCCACCTGTCAGCCTAGCTCTGCAGCTTATCTATGTCCCTCTGTAACGTGTAACATCCTTCTGCACTGTCCACAACTCCACCGACTTTAGTGTCATCTGCAAATTTACTCACCCATCCTTCTATGCCCTCCTTCAGGTCATTTATAAAAATGACAAACAGCAGCGGCTCTAAAACAGATCCTTGTAGTACACCACTAGTAACTGGACACCTGTCAGAACATTTCCCATCAACCACCACCCTTTGTCTTCTATCAGCTAGCCAATTTCTGATCCAAACTGCTAAATCACCCTGAATCCCATGCCTCTGTATTTTCTGCAATAGCCTACCATGGGGAACCTTATCAAACACTTTACTGAAATCCATATACACCACACCAACTGCTTTACCCTCATCCACCTGTTTGGTCACCTTCTCGAAGAACTCAATGAGGTTTGTGAGGCACGACCCACCCTTCACAAAACCATGTTGACTATCTCTAATCAAATTATTCCTTTCCAGATGATTATACATCCTATCTCTTATAAACCTTTCCAAGACTTTTCCCACAACAGAAGTAAGGATCACTGGTCTATAGTTACCGGGGTTGTCTCTGCTCCCCTTCTTGAACAAGGGGACAACATTTGCTATCCTCCAGACCTCTGGCACTATTCCTGTGCCGGAATGTGGTGACTAGGGCCTTTTCACAGTAACTTCATTTGAAGCCTACTTGTGACAATAAGCGATTTTCATTTTTCATTTCAATAAACCATCTTTAATTAAGAGCAGCTTTTCAGGAATGTGCCTCTGTTAAAAATAGAATTTCATCTTTGAGGAGGTAATAGTGAAACTTGTTTTCAGAGCTTTGCTAGGTAGAGTCATATCCGATATTTCCAGTCAGGGACAAACTTAGGGAACCAACTGGAATAACTGGACACCATCACAACTGGTGCTGTACAATAGGAGCTCGAGCTCTCCCTGTTGCAGCTTGCATTCAAGCTCCACCGATCAATCTTAATTTCATCCACCTGACTTTCTCCCTGATCTCCTGGGTAAACTGGAAATCCCCTGAGGTCAAACTCTGTCAGTGAATCGAGGGATTTATGACACACTGTGTGTCCATTATACTGAGGGCTCTCCAGTGACAATCATTGTTCCTTTACGTTTCGGGCCAGTGGTCATAATTCCACTGTCAGATATGAAATTCCCCACTCCCCACATGCAATTTAACACCAGCAATAAGATTGGTTTTGTGCCTTATTTGTTGTTCCTATTTATCAGACGCACAACTCTGACAGCAGTAAATAACTGATTGCTGGGAGATTATACTTTGCCTCCTGGCTTACAGACCATCATTGTGAGCTTATGAACAATTCTGGCCCAGGGCTTTGTTTTTTTTCTTTGACTAAGGGAAGGATGCTGACAACACGCACTTTTCTTCACTTTTTCCACCAGGTTGCAATGGCTTCTGACCCCAGTGATCAAAAACTGCATAACTAGAAGGATTTAAATGTTATCATCTTTCTTTAGACGAGCAAAGTCACCACAGTGCCAAAGGCAGCTTTCCCCTGAGAGAGAAAGAGAGGTCATTGGTGCTGATTTAACCTGAGGGTCACCACACCTCCAGCAAGGTTGAGAAGGTGGGCCTTCATGAATAACTTTAGCCTGTACAGGGATTAAACCCACACTGTTGGCCATACTTTGCATTACAATCCAGCTGTCCAGCCAGCTGAGATAAACTAGTCTATGGCGTTTATTAAAAGCGGATACCAACTCTCGGGTGAGAACTATAGTAAACAACATCAAATTGGCTATTGGTGAATGCCAATCACAGATTAATTAGCACCAAACGGGTAGTTACGCTCAAACAGACTCTAAGAACTGCTGCTTCCATAAAAAATTGTTGCTATGGGAACTGAAACTGTTATCCCGGTATAGCATCGGAGGAAAGGCAATTTACTTCTGAAACTAACACAGCTTGCATTTATGGAGTTTTAAAAAAAAATGATTTTCTCAGAATTACAAAGTCAATGCACAGAATGGACAGGGAAAGCCCTGAATCCATCGCCTTGCATTCTCCAAAAAACAATTCATGTTGGACACAATTCATTGACCCCCACAAGAGAGACATACTTAGATTTTAATGAACCGTTGTGGGGAGAACCTCCATCTGCAAATAACTCACCCTATACTTGATTTGAGGGTTCTTGGTCAGGCAGCATTGAAATATACATAACTTCAGGCTGACCAAACCGTGAGATCGATTTGTTTCATCAGAAATGCATTGCATTTTAAGGCCGTTCCTGACAGCAAATAGAATGCCCAAACTTAATGGGAATTTGTCCTGGCAAATTCTTTTGCAGGTCCGCAACACGACTCAACTTCTCTCCCCAACCGGGTTGTCCACTTAGTTCATGGGCAATAACCCTGCTCTAGTGAAGACGCACACGTGAAAATGAGCTTGAAGTCCAGGAATTCAACTTTGTTTAACTATTCTGTGGCTGGGTTTGCGAGGACTATTGCCTGACTTCCATTGAGGAAAACAGCCATAAAACTGGTCCCCTCTTTAAGACAGAGATAGATAGGTTCTTGATTAATAAAGGGACCAGGGGTTATGGGGAGAAGGCAGGAGAATGGGGATGAGAAAAATATCAGCAATGATTGAATGGCGGAGCAGACTCGATGGGCCGAGTGGCCTAATTCTGCTGCTATGTCTTATGTTAGTTGAGCGATTGTACCAAAATGTCTCCAATTATCTCGCGCAGACTCAAGCGACTTGTCCCATAGTATCTCTTAGTAATCTATTCCAAAAACTGGCCACCAGCTCAATAAAGTAATAATCACCCCTGAATTTAACCTTTCTCCATTTATAAAAGCGAAAAGTGTTGGAAATACGCAGCTGGGCTGCCAGCCTCTGAGGAGAGAGAAACAGAGTTAATGGTTCGAGCCGGTCGCTTCACAGGTCCAGGGACTCGAGTTCGATTCCCGCTTGGATCACTGTCTGTGCGGAGTCTGCACGTTCTCCCTGTGTCTGTGTGGGTTACCTCCGGGTGCTCCGGTTTCCTCCCACAAGTCCCGAAAGACGCGCTGTTAGGTGAATTGGACATTCTGAATTCTCCTTCACTGTACCCAAACAGGCGACAGAATGTGGCGACTGGGGGCTTTTCACAATAACTTCATTGCAGTATTTTCAGTTTAAGGTCCATGAGGTAAAGTTTCGAGGAGCTATGCGAGGCAGGTGTTTTTACACAGAGGGTGGTGAGTGCCTGGAACGCGTTGCCAGGGAAGGTTGTGGAAGCAGATACATTAACAGTGTTCAAAAGGCAAACACATGGGTAGGATGGGTATAGAGGGATACGGCACACGGAAGTGCTGAGAGTTTTGGCCAAGGTTGGTATCCTGACCGGTACAGGCTTGGAGGGCCGAAGGGCCTGTTCCTGTGCTGTATTGTTATTTGTTCTTTGTTAATGTAAGCCTACTTGTGACAATAAAGATTATTATAAAGATTATTATTAGAATATAACTTCTTCTGAACTAAGGAAGCTAGAAATGTGATGAGTTTGATGCCATTGAAATGGGGGGTGGGGGAAGAACAAAGAGGAAGGTCTGGGGTGGAATCGTGGGCAGGAAAAAATGAAATCACAAAGGAGCAATAGAACAAAAGGTGATGGGAAAAGTAATGGTTGTATTAAAGTAACAAAGCATTGGAGGTTATGCTTGCAGAGTGAGTGTAGGTGTTCTGCAAAGCAGTCCCTCAATCTGTGTTACAGACTGATGCACGATCGATTGCACAAAGACGAGAGTTGAATACAACTGAGGCTTTATTACTCTAAGATGTGTGGCCTCCTACAGCAGCTGGTGAAATGGCTGCTGTATAGGGAGCACACATATTTATACTCCGCCTACTGGGCGGAGCCAGCAGGCAGGGACTACCACCATACCTGTAGTACAGGGTCTTACCACACATCTTCTGATATGTACAACAGTGGTGATTACCACATTCACCCCCTGTTAAAATTGAGTCCGGCGGGGGTTGTGGAGAACTATATACAGAGCAAGTTTAATATACAGAAGCAAAAAAAAATCTATCTCTTTCTGAAGTCCAGTACAAGGTGGTTTGATAGCCTCGAACCAATTATAGATTTAGCCGGTCTGGGGCCTTGATCTGCCGTTGGGAGCGATTCAGTGGTGGCGGTGATTCCGGTGTTGGTCTGGTTCTTGGTGACTCCGGGAGCGTGCCGAATTCCTCTTCATCCTCGGGTGTGGGCAGGGGAAGGACGGATGGTCCTGGAGGGGGTGCTGTTGGTTGCGTCGGGGGAGGGGAGGGTGGTGCCGGGCTGGAGGGATGTGTGTGTGTGGAACCTGTCTGGTGCCAGGTCCCTGAGGGAGACAGTATCCTGGCGGCCATCGGAATACGCTACGTAGGCATACTGGGGGTTAGTGTGGAGTAACTGCACCCTTTCAACCAACGGGTCCGCCTTGTGGAGTCAGATGTGCTTATGGAGGAGTACGGGTCCTGGAGCTGAGAGCCAGGTCGGGAGCGACACCCCGGATGTGGACTTCCTGGGGAAGGCAAAAAGACGTTCATGGGGTGTGGCGGTGCACAGTAGTGACCGAATGGAGTGCAGTGCATCGGGGAGGACCTCCTGCCAGTGGGAGGCATGGAGATTTCTGGACCGTAGGGCCAGTTGGACGGCCCTCCAGACCGTCACGATCTCCCTCTCCACCTGCCCGTTTCCCTGGGGGTTTTGGCTGGTGATCTTGCTGGAGGTGATACCCCTCCTGAGCAGGAACTGACACAGCTCATCACTCAAGAATGAGGATCCCCTGTCACTGTGGATGTAGGCGGGGAAGCCGAACAGAGCGAAGGTTGTGTTGAGGGCTTTGATGACGGTGGCAGACGTCATGTCGGGGCATGGGATGGCGAAGGGGAATCTGGAGTATTCATAGACCACACTGAGGAAATGCGTCTTACGGTCGGTGGAGGGGAGGGGCCCATTGAAATCCACGCTGAGGCGCTCAAAGTGGCGGGAGGCCTTCACCAGGCGTGCGCGGTCCGGCTGGTAGAAGTGCGGTTTACACTCCGCACAGACCTGGCAGTCCCTGGTGATAGCCCTGACTTCCTCGACGGAGTAGGGCAGATTGCGGGCCTTTATGAAATGGTACAACCATGTGACTCCCAGGTGTCAAAGGTTGTCGTGCAGGGTCCGGCTCGGTCTACATGTGCGCTGGCACATGTACCTCAGGTCAGGGCATCTGGGGGCTTGTTGAGTTTGCCGGGGCAATGCAAAATCTCGTAGTTGTAGGTGGAGAGCTCGATCCTCCACCTCAAGATTTTATCATTTTTGATCTTACCCTGCTGCGTGTTATTGAACATGAAGGCTACTGACCGTTAGTCAGTGACGAGAGTGAATCTCCTGCCGGCCAGGTAATGCCTCCAATGCCGCACAGCTTCAACGATTGCTTGGGCCTCTTTTTTGACGGAGGAGTGCTGAATTTCGGAGGCATGAAGAGTTCATGAAAAGAATGCCACAGGCCTGCCTGCCTGATTGAGCGTGGCGGCTAGGACGACGTCTGATGCGTCGCTCTCCACTTGAAAGGGCAGCGTCTCGTCTACTGCGTGCATCGCGGCCTTGGCAATATTGGCTCTAATACGGTTGAAGGCATGTTGAACCTCGGCTGTCAGGGGGAAAAGGGTGGACTGGATGAGTGGGCGGGCCTTGTCCGCATAGTTTGGGACCCACTGGATGTAGTATGAAAAGAACCCCAGGCAGCGTTTGAGGGCCTTGAGGCAGTGGGGAAGGGGGAGCTCCATGAGGGGGCGCATGCGATCGGGGTGCAGGGTCTTACCACACATCTTCTAATATGTACAACAGTGGTGATTACCACACAGACAAGTGTGTGAACAAGGAGCACGGGAATGCCATTGGCCCCTCGAGCTTGCTCCACCATTTAATTAGACTGTGGCAGCTCAGATAGCAACCTCAAATCTGCACCCTGCCTACCCCCAGTTACCTCTTACCCTCTTGTTTAACCTGAATCTATCCACCCCACCTTCAAAATATTCCAGGAATCTGCCTCCACCGCCTTTTCAGGAAGAGAGTTCCAAAGACTCACGACCCTCTGAGGGAAAACATTTCAACTCATTGCTGTTGTAAATGCGCGAGTCCTTGGGCTGGATTCTCTGCTGTCGGGATTCTCCACTGTCGGAATTCTCCACTCTCGGGACTCTCCGCTCTCGGGATTCTCTGCTGTCGGGATTCTCCACTGTCGGAATTCTCCACTCTCGGGACTCTCCGCTCTCGGGATTCTCCGCTGTCGGGATTCTCCACTGTCGGGATTCTCCACTCTCGGGATTCTCTGCTGTTGGGATTCTCCACTGTCGGAATTCTCCACTCTCGGGATTCTCCGCTGTCGGGACTCTCCGCTGTCGGGACTCTCCACTCTCGGGACTCTCCGCTCTCGGGACTCTCCGCTGTCGAAATTCTCCACTCTCGGGATTCTCCGCTCTCGGGATTCTCCGCTCTCGGGACTCTCCTCTCTCGGGACTCTCCGCTGTCGGGACTCTCCACTCTCGGGACTCTCCGCTGTCGGAATTCTCCACTCTCGGGATTCTCCGCTCTCGGGATTCTCCGCTCTCGGGACTCTCCTCTCTCGGGACTCTCCGCTGTCGGGACTCTCCACTCTCGGGGTTCTCCGCTCTCGGGACTCTCCGCTCTCGGGATTCTCTGCTGTCGGGATTCTCCACTGTCGGAATTCTCCACTCTCGGGACTCTCCGCTCTCGGGACTCACCGCTGTCGGGATTCTCCACTGTTGGAATTCTCCACTCTCGGGATTCTCCGCTCTCGGGACTCTCCGCTGTCGGGATTCTCCGCTCTCGGGATTCTCCGCTCTCGGGAATCTCCGCTGTCGGGATTCTCCGCTCTCGGGATTCTCCGCTCTTGGGAATCTCCGCTGTCGGGATTCTCCGCTCTCGGGATTCTCCGCTCTCGGGACTCTCCGCTGTTGGAATTCTCCGCTCTCGGGATTCTCCGCTCTCGGGAATCTCCGCTGTCGGGATTCTCCGCTCTCGGGATTCTCCGCTCTCGGGATTCACCGCTCTTGGGAATCTCCGCTGTCGGGATTCTCCGCTCTCGGGACTCTCCGCTGTCGGGATTCTCCGTTGTCGGGATTCTCCGCTCTCGGGAATCTCCGCTGTCGGGATTCTCCGCTGTCGGGATTCTCCACTGTCGGGATTCTCCGCTCTCGGAATTCTCCACTGTTGGGATTCTCCACTGTCGGAATTCTCCACTCTCGGGATTCTCCGCTCTCGGGATTCTCCGCTGTCGGGATTCTCCGCTGTCGGGACTCTCCACTCTCGGGACTCTCCGCTGTCGGGATTCTCCGCTCTCGGGATTCTCCACTGTTGGGATTCACCACTGTCGGAATTCTCCACTCTCGGGATTCTCCGCTCTCGGGATTCTCCGCTGTCGGGATTCTCCGCTGTCGGGACTCTCCACTCTCGGGACTCTCCGCTGTCGGGACTCTCCGCTGTCGGGACTCTCCACTCTCGGGACTCTCCGCTCTCGGGACTCTCCGCTGTCGGAATTCTCCACTCTCGGGATTCTCCGCTCTCGGGATTCTCCGCTCTCGGGACTCTCCTCTCTCGGGACTCTCCGCTGTCGGGACTCTCCACTCTCGGGACTCTCCGCTGTCGGAATTCTCCACTCTCGGGATTCTCCGCTCTCGGGATTCTCCGCTCTCGGGACTCTCCTCTCTCGGGACTCTCCGCTGTCGGGACTCTCCACTCTCGGGGTTCTCCGCTCTCGGGACTCTCCGCTCTCGGGATTCTCTGCTGTCGGGATTCTCCACTGTCGGAATTCTCCACTCTCGGGACTCTCCGCTCTCGGGACTCACCGCTGTCGGGATTCTCCACTGTTGGAATTCTCCACTCTCGGGATTCTCCGCTCTCGGGACTCTCCGCTGTCGGGATTCTCCGCTCTCGGGATTCTCCGCTCTCGGGAATCTCCGCTCTCGGGATTCTCCGCTCTCGGGATTCTCCGCTCTTGGGAATCTCCGCTGTCGGGATTCTCCGCTCTCGGGATTCTCCGCTCTCGGGACTCTCCGCTGTTGGAATTCTCCGCTCTCGGGATTCTCCGCTCTCGGGAATCTCCGCTGTCGGGATTCTCCGCTCTCGGGATTCTCCGCTCTCGGGATTCACCGCTCTTGGGAATCTCCGCTGTCGGGATTCTCCGCTCTCGGGACTCTCCGCTGTCGGGATTCTCCGTTGTCGGGATTCTCCGCTCTCGGGAATCTCCGCTGTCGGGATTCTCCGCTGTCGGGATTCTCCACTGTCGGGATTCTCCGCTCTCGGGATTCTCCACTGTTGGGATTCTCCACTGTCGGAATTCTCCACTCTCGGGATTCTCCGCACTCAGGACTCTCCACTCTCGGGATTCTCCGCTGTCGGGACTCTCCACTCTCGGGATTCTCCGCTCTCGGGACTCTCCGATGTCGGGATTCTCTGCTGTCGGGATTCTCCACTGTCGGAATTCTCCACTCTCGGGACTCTCCGCTCTCGGGACTCTCCGCTGTTGGGATTCTCCGCTCTCGGGATTCTCCGCTGTCGGGACTCTCCGCTCTCGGGATTCTCCGCTCTCGGGATTCTCCGCTGTCGGGATTCTCCACTCTCGGGACTCTCCGCTCTCGGGATTCTCTGCTGTCGGGATTCTCCACTGTCGGGATTCTCCACTCTCGGGACTCTCCGCTCTCGGGATTCTCTGCTGTCGGGACTCTCCGCTCTCGGGATTCTCCGCTCTCGGGATTCTCCGCTGTCGGGATTCTCCACTGTTGGGTTTCTCTGCTGTCGGGATTCTCCACTGTCGGGATTCTCCGCTGTCGGGATTCTCCGGCGTGACGGAGGGTCCCGGAGTAGGGGAATGGTGCCAACCACTCAGGGGTCGGGCCCCCACCTTTGGGGGCCAGCCCCGCGCCGGAGCGGTTAGCACCAGAAGACCGGCGAAAAAAACCGGCGCCCCCGGCAGCGGGGCTGGCCGAAAGGCTTTCGCTGGTCCGCGCATGCACCGGCAGTGACGTCAGCGGCAGCTGGCCGCTGATGTCACTGCAGGCGCATGCGCGATGTGGGTTCTCTTCCGCATCCACCATGGCGGAGGCCGTGGCGGCCGCGGAGGAAAATAGTGCAGCCAGGGCAATGGCCCGGACTCTGAGGGGGGTCCCCGATCGCAGGCCAGGCCACCGTGGGGGCACCCCCCGGGTTCAATCGCCCCCTGCCCCCCCAAGACCCCGGGGGCCTGCTCGCGCCGCTGAGCCCGCCGTTCCAGAGGTGGTTTAAACCTCGGCGGCGGGAGAGGCCTCCCAGCGGCGGGACTTCAGCCCATCCGGGCCGGAGAATCACTGCAGGGGCCTCTCCGATCGGAGTGGCGAGATTCCGCCACCACCACTTCCCGGGTGGCGGAGAATCTCTGCCACGGCGGGGGCGGGATTTTAGGCGGCCCCAGGCGATTCTCCGACCCTGCTGGGGGTCGGGGAATTTCGCCCCAGGATTTTACATGTTCAATCAAGTCACCACTTTTCACAATTTTTCTCCCGAGTTTACACCCCCCAACAACAAACAATAATCAACAACAAATATATCAAACCCCATAACAATAACAACGATCCCATCCTCCCACCAACCCCCAAACATCAGCCCGCATGTTAACATAAACAAATAACAAAAAAGGAATCAGGGATTACCCATAGCCATCTTTAACATACATAGCCCCCCTCCCCCCCAACCCACCCATCCACCCCATCCAACTAATGTTCGATGTTATCCAGTTCTTGAAAGTGCATAATGAATAATGCCCATGACTTGTAGAGCCCCTCCGAGCTTCCCCTCAGTTCAGACTTAACCTTCTCAAGGGTCAAGTATACCAACATGTCCCCCAGCCACGCCAGGGCACAGGGTGGAGAGGCTGCTCTCCATCCCAGCAGGATCCGCCTTTGGGCGATCAACGAGGCGAAGGCTACGATATCTGCCTTCGCACGCATTTCCAACCCTGGCTGATCCGACACCCCGATTATGGTCTCCCAGGGACCCGGATCTAGTTTCACGCGCAACACCTTGGAAATTACCCTAAACACCTCCTTCCAGTACTCCCCTAGCTTTGGACAGGACCAAAACATATGAACGTGATTAACGCCCCCCCCCCCCCCCCCCCCCCCCCCCGCAACATTCACACACATCTTCTACCCCTTCAAAGAATCGGCTCATCCTCGCCCTCGTGAGGTGCGCTCTATACACCTTCAGCTGTATCAGCCCCAACCTCGCACATGAGGTGGAGGCATTCACTCTCCGGAGCACCTCATACCAGACCCCCTCCTCTCTAACCTCTCCCAACTCTTCCTCCCACTTTGCTTTGATCCCTTCCAGTGGTGCCTTATCCTTTTCCAAAATAGCTCTGTACACCGCTGGCACTACCCCCTTCTCCAGTCCCCTTGCCGCCAGCACCTCCTCCAATAACATGGAGGCCGGTTTCTCCGGGAAGCTCTGTATCTCCTTCCTGGCAAAGTCTCGAACCTGCATATATCTAAACACTTCTCCCTGCTCCAGCCCATACTTCGCTTCCAGCTCCCTCAATCCTGCAAATCAACCCCGAAGAAACAAATCTTTTAGGGTGTTAATCCCCTTCTCTTCCTATTTCCGAAAGCTTCCGTCCCACCTTCCTGGCTCAAATCTGTGGTTCTCCCGAATCGGCATTTCCCTTGACCCTGCCCCCAACCCGAAGTGTTGGCAAAACTGCCTCCAGATTTTCAATGAAGCTATTATTACCGGACTCCCTGAGTATTTCCCCGGAGCTATCGGGAGCGCCGCTGTTGCTAGTGCTTTCAGTCCCGACCTCCTGCACAAACTCTCCTCCATTCTGACCCACTGGGAATTAACCTCTCTGACCCAGCTCCGCACCTTCTCCACATTCGCCGCCCAGTAGTAGTACATCAGGTTCGGGAGACCCAAACCCCCTGCCTGCCTTCCCCTCTGTAGCAGCACCTTCCTCACTCTGGCCACCTTCCCTCCCCATATGAATGAGGTAATCCTTCCCTCAATCTCCCCGAAAAAAGCTTTTGGCAGGAAAATCGGTAGGCATTGAAAAATAAACAGAAATCACGGCAACACATTCATTTTAACCGCCTGTACCCGGCCCGCCAGTGACAGAGGGAGACCACCCCACCTTGCCAGAGCGGCTTTCACTCTCCCCACCAAACTAGTGATATTGTATCTGCGAAGCCTCCCCCAGTCCCGGGCAACCTGCACCCCCAGATACCTAAAGTGAGTCCCTGCCCTACGGAATGGCAGCCCCCCCCACCCCTGCCTCCACCCCCGGCCGAGACACCACAAAATACTCACTCTTATCCAAGTTCAGCATGTACCCCAAGAAAGACCCAAATACCCGCAGTAACTCCAATATTCCTCCTATCGACGGACTCGAATCCGACACATACAGCATCAAGTAGTAGTACCTGATGTTCTACTACTGGGCGGCAAATGTGGAGAAGGTGCGGAGCTGGGTCAGAGGGGTTGATTCCCAGTGGGTCAGAATGGAGGAGAGTTTGTGCAGGGGGTCGGGGCTGAAAGCACTAGCATAAGGACACCCTATGCTCTATCCACCCCCCCCCCCCCCCCCCCCCCGCACTATTCCTTTCCATGCTCCCGAACTTCTCAATGCGATGGCCAACAGCTCAATTGCAAGTGCAAACAGCAGGGGGGACAGAGGACATCCCTGTCTCGTCCCACGGTGGAGAGAAAAGTATCTCGAACTGATATTGTTTGTGCGGACACTCGCCTTCGGCTTCCTATATAATAGATTTACCCAGTTTACAAATCTTGGTCCAATCCCAAACCTCTCCAGCACTGCCATCAGGTACCCCATTCTAGCCGATCAAACGCCTTCTCGGCATCCAGTACCACACCCACCTCTGTTTCCTTCCCTTCCGCCGGTGCCATAACGACGTTCAAACCCCTCCTAATGTTCGAAAACAGCTGTCTCCCTTTCACGAATCCCGTCTGATCCTCACCAATCATCGTCGGGATGCACCCCTCCAACCTACCCGCCAGTACCTTCGCCAATACTTTTGCGTCCACATTCAGAAGTGATATGGGCCTATACGACCCACACTCCGTCAGATCCTTATCCTTTTAAAGCAACAGTAAAATCGATGCCTGCCCCAAGGTTTGTGGCAGCACTCCCTTCCCCATCACCTCTTCAAACATCCCACCATCAGGGGTGCCAACTTAACCTTAAATTTTTTATAATATTCCACCGGAAACCCATCCGGCCCTGCCACCTTCCCCGACTGCATCCTCCCAATCGCATCTTTTATCTCCTGCTCCAGTATTGCTCCTTCTAATGTAGCCCTGTCCCCCTCCCCTAGCCTCAGGTACTCCAACCCATCTAGAAATTCCTGCATCTCGGTCTCCCCCAGGTGGCTCTGACCTGTACAACCTCTCGTAAAACTCCTCAAAAACCTTGTTAATCAGCTCCGGAGCCACCACCAACTTCCCGGCCCTATTCCTTACCTGAAGAATTTCCCTTGCCGCTGCCTCCCTCCGGAGCTGACCTGCTAACATGCCTTGTCTCCATGTTCATAAACTGCACCCCTTGCTCGTCTCAGTTGGCGCGCCGCCTTCCTGGTGGACATTTCGGTCGAAGCTCGCCTGTAGTTCCTTCCTCTTTCCCAGCATCGCTGGGTCCCCATCCTCCGCATAACCCCTATCTACCTCCAACATCTCATCTATTAGCCTCTGCTGCTCCAACCTCTCCTCTTTGTCCACCCTGGCCTTGAACAAAATTACCTCACCCGTCACCACCGCCTTTAGAGCCTCCCAGATGACTGCCTTCGACACCTCACCCGTACAGTTGAATCTTACATATTCCTTAATTACCGTTTCAATTTTCTCACAGAATACTTGGTTCCCCAAAAGCCCCACATCCAGTTTCCACCCCGGCCTCTGCGCAACCCCCTTCTCCAGCACCATATCCATCCAATGTGGAGCGTGATCTGACACAGCAATTGCAGAGTATTCCGACCCCTTGACCCCAGCCAGCAAAGCCTTTCCCACCACAAAAATGTCGATCCGTGAGTATTCCCTATGGGCTGCTGTGAAAAACGAGTCCTCCCGTTCCCCTGGGTGCAGGAACCTCCAAGGGTCCACCCCTTCCATTTCCACCATTAGCCCAGCTAGCGCCTTTGCCCCCCCGATGGGACAACCGAGCGCGGCCGTGATCTGTCCAACCTTGGCTCCTGCACCAAGTTCCAGTCCCCCCCCCCCCCCACAATCAGCTCGTGTGTGCCCAAGTGGGGAATGGCCCCAAACACCTTCTTCGCGAATCCCACATTGTCCCAATTGGGACTGTATACACTTAACAGCGCCACTAACTTCCTCTCCAGTACCCCTATCACAATCACATACCTACCCCTCTGATCTGCCACTACCTTCTCCATCTGGAAGCGTACCCTTTTGCTGACCAACACAGCTACCCCTCGAGCCCTTCCATCAAATCCAGAGTGAAACACTTGGCTAACCCAGCCCTTTTTAAGTCTCACCTGGTCCTTCACCCTCAAGTGAGTCTCCTGCAGCATTGCCACATCGGTTTTCAAACTTTTAAGATGCGCAAGCACCCTTGACCTCTTGACCGGACCTCCTAACCCCCTCACGTTCCACGTGACTATCCTAACTGGGGGTCTCTCCCCCCTCCCCCCCCCACCCTTCTTATCCACCATCATCATACCCCCGGGCCCTGCCCCATAAGCCTGACCCGCCCCTGTCCATTGTTAACATCGAACCCCTTCCCCCCCCTCCCGAGAACCCCCCCTACATTTCCCCCTGAAACAACATCCCACAGTATCCATCCCTTTCCCCCCTCTCACTCGCCTCGTAGGCCCATTGAAGCCTGCTATCCAGGCTCCAACGTCTGCAGCCCTCCTCTCCCCTCACCTCTGTTCACTAGCTGACTTTAGTTAGCTAGCGCGGGTGGCTTACCCGGCAAGACATACCATCCCCTTCCACCCAGTCCCAGAGAAAGAAACAAAACAAACCCAACAATCCAACCCCTACAATTCACTAACATAACATTTAACCGTTGCAACACAGAACGCCAATCAACCCACCATTAACTTGAACTCTGTAACAATGCAAAGAGAAGTAAATTACAATACAAATCCGTAAAAAGAAAGTTAAATGGGCGCGATTCTCCGCTCCCCATGCTGGGTGGGAGAATCGCGGGAGGGCCCCCCGACTAATTTCACGACCCCCTGGCACCCCCCGCGATTCTCCCAACCCCCGCTCGGAAGAATCACCGCTCGCCGTTTTCCACGGCGACCGGCAATTCTCCAACCCGGATGGGCCGAGCGGCCTGCCGTTCGCGACCGTTTCACGACGGCGGCAACCACACCTGGTCACTGCCATCGTGAATACGCCGTGAGATGCCCGTTTTGGGGCTTGTAGGGGGCCTGGTGGGGAATGAGCACCACGACTGTGCTTGGGAGGGGACAGGCCCGCGATCGGTGCCCACCAATCGCGGGCCGGCATCTCAATCGGACGCACTATTTCCCCTCCGCCGCCCGGCAAGATCAAGCCGCCACGTCTTGCGGGGCGGTTGAGGGGATAGACGGCCACCGCGCATGCGCGGGTTCGAGCTGTCAGCCGTCGTGACGTCAGCCGCGCATGCGCGGGTTGGAGCCGGCCAACCTGTGCATGCACGGCTGACGTCACATAGGCGCCGCCGTCGCGTCACTCTCGGCGCGCTGCCCGGCAGCGAAAGTTATGGAGCGCCGCTCCTAGCCCCGCCGGGAGGGGAGAATAGGGGGTGAGGAGCGGCCTCCGAGGCCGTCGTGAACTCAGCCGAGTTCACAACGGCCCTCCCGATTTTTCCCGGGAGCGGAGAATTCTGCCCATAACATTTATACATTTTCCGGCTGTTCAAACATAGTCCACAGTCTCTCTTCCAGTTCCGCTCTTCACGTCTGTCCCAAGCCTTCTGCCTTCACGAACGCCTCAGCCGTATCCGCTGTCTCAAAATAAAAGTCTTTGCCGTTATACGTTACCCTCAACTTGGCAATACTAAATCGCACCCCCTTCTTGTACAATGTCGCCTTCACTCGCCCAAACACCGCTCGTCTTTTTGCCAACTCCACCGTCAAGTGGAGTTGATGGGCAGCAGGGTAGCATGGTGGTTAGCATAAATGCTTCACAGCTCCAGGGTCCCAGGTTCGATTCCCGGCTGGGTCACTGTCTGTGTGGAGTCTGCACGTCCTCCCCCTGTGTGCGTGGGTTTCCTCCGGGTGCTCCGGTTTCCTCCCACAGTCCAAAGATGTGTGGGTTAGGTGGATTGGCCATGCTAAATTGCCCGTAGTGTCCTAATAAAAGTAAGGTTAAGGGGGGGGCGGGGTTGTTGGGTTACGGGTTACGGGTGTGGGGTGGATACGTGGGTTTGAGTAGGGTGATCATGGCTCGGCACAACATTGAGGGCCGAAGGGCCTGTTCTGTGCTGTACTGTTCTATGTTCTAAGTCCTGGTAGATCCGGACCGTAGTACCATCCCACAGCACCTCCAGCCTCTGCTTCGCCCAGCTTAACACCTTCTCCTTCATGCAAAACTTACGGAAGCAGATAATTACTGCCCTTGGCAGCCCGTTCACTTTGGGCTTCGGCCTTAATGACCGATGAGCTCGGTCTAGCTCGTACCGGTAGGGGTTCTCACCCTCCCCCATCAGCTCCGCCAACTTCTTAGCGAAGTATTGTGTTGGCCTTGGGCCCTCTGTCCCTTCGGGCAAGCCCACAATTCTCAAATTGTGCCGCCTTGAGCGGTTCTCCAAGTCTTCGAGCTTTGCTCAGAGTCCTCTATTGACCTCCATCATCCTCCGCAGCTCATCCCCCGTCGAGCTGACCTGGTCGCTGTGTCGTGACGCGGCTTCCTCTACTTTCTTCATCTTCTCGCCCTGCTCTCTCACCTCGGCCAATGCCTTTGCCACCGCCACATCCATCGGGGCGATTGCCTCCTCCACCAGTGATTTCAATACGACCGCCATCTCCTTTCTCAAGGCCTCCATGTGCCTCGCAAACTGTTTTTCCTGCTCCACCGCCATCACCTCGGTCATCTTCTCCACTTTCATTCGTCCTCTCCTTCAGCGGCGACCCCGCGTTTCTTCCTTTCTTCGGCGCTGCTTTTCGCACCATTTAGCGGCTTATTGTTTTTTAGTTTCTTTCTCTTCTCCTCTCTCCCCCTCCACCCTCCTGTCCTTCATCAGTCTGAATTATTCTTTTTTTTAAAAAAGGGGAAGAGAAAAAAAAATCCTTCACCAAACTTCCTTAAATCTTCTTACTTTCCCCTCTGTACTAATCCAGAGCTCCCCTGGGACCAGGCTTCAGCCTTCTTTCTTCCTCCTAGGTGGGAGCCGTCCGATGTGGGACATGCCACTTACATCGTGCCCTGGACTCGGGCCTACTGCCTCGGCCTCCTTGTAGCTCCGCCCCCGCTGCTCTGGCCCCGATGCCGCGGTGGGCCCAACGCCTCAGCCCCTGCCACCCGCCACCCGCGCGAGGTTCTTCACCGGTTTTTAAACAGGGCTGCTCGCGACGGCCCCAGAGGCCGACGATAGTCGGGGGGGGGGCGTTAAAACTCGGGGATTGCCCCGGAATCGACGTGACACGTGGCCACCAGTGGGAGATCTTTGCGCTGCGGCCGCCCTGCGCGCCCATGCCACCGGAAGTCTCCAATCAAGTCACCTCTTACTCTTCTAAACTTCAGTAGATACAAGCCTAGCCTGTCCAACCTATTGTACAGGAAATCACATTGGGAGCAGGAAATGAAGTGCACTCATTTGAAAGCACGAGCAAACCACTGCTTCACCTGGATAGAGTGTTTGGGCCTTGGACGGTGAGGAGACTGGAACCAAAAGGCAGGTGTTGCACTGGAGAGTGTGCAGAGGAAATCTATCAGGATGCTGTTTGGGCTGGGGGGGGGGGGGCTATGAGGAGAGATTGGGGGGGGGGGGGGGCTATGAGGAGAGATTGGGTGGGCTGCGGCTGTTTTCCTTGGAGTGGCGAAGATTGAGAGGGAACCTGATAGAGATGTATCAGACTATGGGGGAAGTGTTGCGTGGGTCTCACCCCAACAACCCAAAGATGTGCAGGCCACGCTAAATTGTCCACGCTAAATTGGCCCTGAATTGGATTTTTTTTTTTAAAGATAATGAGGGGTATTGATAGGGTGGAAAGGAAGGCAGTTTTTCCATTAGTAAAGGGGTCAATAACCAGGGGCATAGATTTAAGGTAAGAGGCAAAGAGGGGACTTGAGGAGAAAGAAACCAGCTTTTGCTTTGAAAATTCTAATTACATCCCAGCATTGAAACAGGCCATTCTGCCCAACTGATCGATGTCAGTATTTATCTCTGCACACGCCTTCTCCAACACCTTTTTTAACCCTATCAGCATAAGCACCTATTCCTTTGTTCCTCACGTGAATAACTAGCTTCCTATGTGCTCTATCTATGCTACTCTCAATGCCTCCTTGTGGTAGTGGCTTCCACATTCTGTCCAGGCTATGGGCAAGAAAGTGAGGGTGGAATGGCACAAAATAATGATCTTGAGCATGGAGTGGTACTAAAGTGTGAGATTGAGAGTGGAGTGGTACTAAAGTGTGAGATTGAGAGTGGAGTGGTACTAAAGTGTGAGATTGAGAGTGGAGTGGTACTAAAGTGTGAGATTGAGAGTGGAGTGGTACTAAAGTGTGAGATTGAGAGTGGAGTGGTACTAAAGTGTGAGATTGAGAGTGGAGTGGTACTAAAGTGTGAGATTGAGAGTGGAGTGGTACTAAAGTGTGAGATTGAGAGTGGAGTGGTACTAAAGTGTGAGATTGAGAGTGGAGTGGTATTAATAATAATAATTGCTTATTGTCACAGGTAGGCTTCAATGAAGTTACTGTGAAAAGACCCTAGTCGCCACATTCCGGCGCCTGTTTGGGGAGGCCGGTACGGGAATTGAACATGCGCTGCTGATTGTACGGAATGAGGTGACCAGGCAAAGTGTGAAGTTCCATAGTTTTGAAATTCTGGAAAGTAATATGCTGGTATATAATACCATGATTTTTTATTTCAGCACATTGAGGATGTTAGGGAGGAAGAAGAGTTTTTTTAGTTGCTTTATTTGTAAATGAGGAGAAACAAGAATGATCACCACAATAACATGTGTAAATCACAGTAATCCTGGAGGGAGAGAGATTACAATCATTTTCGTATCCTGTTCGGAGCACAAGGTACATATTAGAAAGCGGTCCCAGCAAAAGGCAATGGTTCTAAAGCAAATCCTGACATGTTCACATTCCAAGTGTTGCTCCCTCTCCGCTGGCCCTGGTAGGTCACACTTTGTAAAGAGTACCCAAAGGCAGAAATTAAAGCAGAGGCTTGCTGATGCGTCACAGCTGCACATGCCCTGCAGTCCTCAAGTAAGAGAGCACCTGTCTCTTAACATTAGTCCCAACAGTAGATTCAAGACACAAACTCTAGCCTGTGTACTGTTTTGGGACTTCAAAATATCCCTTAAACCAATAACACAAAATGATTGTGAACCTGGACTTAATTGCAGGTCTCGTGTACAGAAAGTAATCAGTTGACTTCTGAAGTGCATTCTTGTCTCCAAAGTAATTAGCACAATCGAATTTTTAAAAATATGAGTTGTTTGTTATTTAATTCTTGTTTTCGTCTCATGGCAAGTGTAAAATCATTGATAGAAATTCAAGTCCGATTTTCTGCTATTTTATTTTTCCCTCCCATTTTCTTCCATCTTCTCTCTGAGGTATTGAGGTTTGCTGCAGCTTTAGTTCCGTGAATGTTGTCAGTTCTCCCATGTTTTACTTAAGTAGCAGTTTGAGTTGTTTCTCCCTTGCTGCATCACAGCATCACTGGTCCCCCACGGGTAGGACAAGGAAGCAGATCCCAAATCCATCCCCAGCCAGAACCGGGATCAAACCTCGTGCTATTGGCACCGATCAGATTCACAGCAGTCCAGCCAATAGGCCCTCCCAGGAGCCTGAGTTGTTGTGGCAACGGACACTTTTACAGCCATGGTGCCATCCAGGGACTGACCGACAATTTCTCCTGTTCTTATTGCCCGCCATTGGCATGTGTTGTGAGGATTTGAAGATTGATGCTCAACTTGTCCGGCTGTATTAAAAACTCACTTTCCTTGACCAGCAAGTCCTGGAATGGGATTTGAAGTTGAGTTTTTGACTGAGAGGCAGGGAAACTGTCCATTGCACCTTATACTTGTCATAAAATACAGACATCTGCACAATGGGGGAAGACAGGATTCAAATTGAATCTGATGCATTCCTCGCTTGAATTGCTTGCTGACCATCACTGTCAATACATAAAGAATGGAAAGTGGACATCTCTTGTCGAACTGTAACCCAATAAAAGTGCTTTTATTAGAGGAGACCAAAAACCTGAAGAATGCTATATTGATTCAACTCAAGGCCCGTATAGTTGTTGATCTGATTGTATTATTAAATAAATAGCAAATGCTGTATGAATGTACTTATAAATATGAAAATATTTCAATGTCAGAATGCTATCTCACAAACTGTGCTTGTTCTGTGAGTTCAGTCTTTTGATGCTAGCCGCTTTATCAGGAGTTTCTCAATTATTCTGCAGTTGAGTCTGCTCTGCAGACAGTTAGAGATAGCGCAGAGTGAACTACTCTCTCTTACACCATCAGCGAGCTCAGGTTGACTGCCATCTACACAATGCTGCCGACCACTGTCTCACACCCCACAGGAATGCTGGGACAGTCCCATCTGGACAACTTTGATGCTGCAACTGTTAACTGTATCTCTCCCGATGGCAACCCTTCCTAGACCTCTTGGATCAGAGATAGAAACTGAGGCCATGACAGCAGCAACCCGGGAGGGGAGGGGAGGGCGGGAGGGGGGGGAGGGGGGGGGGGGGGGGGGGGGGGGAGGGGGGAAAACGACGAAGGAAGTACGGTAGCGGCGGTGGCACGGGCAAGGCCTGCCCGAGGACGCTGCTAGAAATGATAAGTTGGTCTGACTGTCGGTTCGCCGGCGGGGGGGGGGGGGGGGGGGGGGGGGGGGGGGGGGAGGATGCGCGGGTAGGGGGGGGGGGGGGGATTCTTTTTCTCTTTCTTGTTAAGTAGGGGGGTTTGACTTTGTTTTGTTATAATTTAAATGTAAATGTAGGGGGGGTTAAAATGTTTGTATTTTGAAAAATTCAATAAAAATTATTTAAAAAAAAAAAACTGTATCTCTCCCACAACACAACATAAAGTTTTAGCAGACTAAGACTATTCCCATATTGAGACCATTGGAATCAGCTCAAAAAACAGACTAAAATAAGTTAAAGAGGAAGACTAGGTTGAGAGGGAGTGGAGGGGCAGATACAGAAGTTAACAAAAGTTTTGTTTACCTAACTGGGGTGCTCAAATTTTGCCATTGGCCAATTTACTGAGTAAGAGACAACTTTGGTACAAAGAGAAGGAACTCACTTTTTTGGCAACTACCCTGCGAGAGATACAATGGGCGCGATTCTCCGCACTCACGCCGGTTCGGAGAATAGCGGGCGGCGCAAATTTTCGCGGCGATGCTGGTCCGACGCCCTCCCGCTATTCTCCGAACCCCGCACAAACTACACGTCGGCATTCCCAGCAAAGGCCTCGAACGCACCCCCGACACGACCAGAATCGCTACTTATTGGCCCCCCGCTATTCTCCGGCCCGGTTGGGCCGAAGTCCCGACGTCATCACGCACTGTTTTCACGCCGGCCAACACACCTGCTTTTCAAGTTCGTCAACCAGTCGTGCTGGCTGACAACAGCTTCAAGGAGGTGAGCGCACCGCTCAGCGCACTGCTGGAGTCTGGCCACAACGGGGAAGGCATCCCCGAGAACGGGAGGGGGGTCCAGAGCGGGGGGGGGGGAGGGCGAGAGACGGAGGGGGGAGTGGGGGAGACGGAAGGGAGAGTGGGGGAGACGGAGGGGGGAGTGGGGAGACGGAGGGGGGAGTGGGGGAGACGAAGGGGGGAGTGGGTGGAGACGGAGGGGGGAGTGGGGGGAGACGGAGGGGGGAGTGGGGAGACGGAGGGGGGAGTGGGGGAGACGGAGGGGGGAGTGGGGAGACGGAGGGGGGAGTGGGGGAGACGGAGGGGGGAGTGGGGAGACGGAGGGGGGAGTGGGGGAGACGAAGGGGGGAGTGGGGGAGACGGCGGGGGGAGTGGGGAGACGGAGGGGGGAGTGGGGAGACGGAGGGATGGGGAGACGGAGTGGGGTGGAGACGGAGGGGGGAGTGGGGAGACGGAGGGGGGAGAGTGGGGGAGACGGAGGGGGGAGTGGGGGAGACGGAGGGGGGAGTGGGGGAGACGGAGGGGGGGAGTGGGGGAGACGGAGGGGTAGTGGGGGAGACGGAGTAGGGGGTGTGGGGGAGACGGAGGGGGGGGAGTGGGAGTGGGGCGGGGGTAGGGAGAGAGTGAGCGAATGACCCGTCCAACCCCGGTTACAAAATGTCTGCCACCATGCCATGGTGTGCCGGTCACGAGGACACGGCCGCTGGTTGCCCTGTGGCTTACGGCCACAGGCCACTGACGCACCAGTGAGGAGGACATAGTTTACTGCCCGTTGGATGCAGAAAGTGATCAGGGGTTAGGCTGCCCGCGTGTCAGCAGCGCGACCAGGCCACCGGGACACACAGGTATCCCGTCGCAGGCGGCTGCCGAGGTGTAGACTAACCTCCGTCTAACATGTCCCGTTTCTCTGCCCCCACACCACCCTTCTGTAGGTTAGCACAATGTCTGCGAACAGAACGGCTATGTTCTGCGCAGTGGTTGGGGCCGCTGCACTGCATTTGGAGATGGAGCAGCGTCCACAGCCACATCCCGCAGTGGATGCAGGGCCAGCTGCAGCAGCAGAGGGAAGGGCCGAGGAGTTGCCAGTCGTCGAGCAGCATGGGGAGGAGGAGAAGGAGGAGGGGGGGGGAGGAGGAGAGAGTGAGGGTGCAGCCACGGCACCAGAGGCGACGACCAAGGCCGAGGGTGTACCGTGTCCGGGTCTCTTTCCTAACAATGACGGACATCACCTGCAAGAGGAAACTCCGGCTGCGTAGGCGGACGGTGATACATATCTGCCAACTCCTGTCGCACCTCGCCCCACGTGGAACATGGGAAGGACACGCGATCCCGGTTGCCATCAAGGTGACGGTCGCTCTTAACTTCTATGCGACCGGCTCCTTCCAGTCTCCGAGCGGGGACCTCTCCGGGATCTCCCAGTCATCGGTCCACAGGTGTATCCAGGATGTGACCGACATCCTCTATGCCATTGCCGATCGCTACATCACCTTTCCCGAGGACCGAGCAAGTCAAGACTCACGAGCTCGTGGATTTGCCAGCGTGGCCGGGATACCGATGGTGCAGGGGGCAATCGATTGTGTTCACGTCCCCATGCGCCCGCCTGCAGGGGACAGGGAGGTGTTCACAAACAGAAGGGGTACATACTCCATGAATATCCAGGTGGTATGCGACCCCCACATGAGGATCATGAACGTCTGTGCAAGGTTCCCAGGGAGTGTGCATGACTCCTACATACTGGCGCAGTCGTACATCCCTGCGATGTTTGAGGGGCTGAGGGGCTGGTTGCTAGGCGACAGGGGTTATCCGCTGAGGTCTTGGCTGATGACGCCTATATGGAGGCCTCAGACCAATGCGGAAACACGATACAACGAGGCCCATGCAGCAACCAGGGGTGTGGTGGTGCGCTGCCTTGGCCTCCTGAAGATGAGATTCAGGTGCCTGGACCGCTCTGGAGGGTCCCTGCAGTACCAGGCCGAAAGGGTCGCTCGCATTATTGTGGTCTGCTGTGCGCTGCACAACATCACGATGCAGAGGGGAGATGACCTGCTGCAGGAGGCGGAGGGAGAAGCCAGTGGCAGTGGTGCCAGCACAGAGGAGGAGGAGGAGGAGGAGGAGAGGGAGGAGGAGGAGGAGGAGGAGGCTGGTGGAGTGGCGGGCGCAGCACGCAGACACGACCCAGGTGCTGGTGATGTCCAGGAGGCAGCACGACGGACCCGGCGAGGACGGCGGGCACGCGACGCCTGGTGGCAGCACGGTTCACGCGTCGCATGTGACGTCCCCGCTGAACACCAAACCACCACCTGCATCGCTAGTCGTGCAGAGGGTCAACACACAACTGCCACCACCACAGCCCCCCCCCCCCCTCAGTGTATGGTACAACATCGAGGGCTGTGTCAGCGGGTGTGATCAGTGCCATGTGGAATGATGACAGCCCGCTCTGCGAAGAGCTGTGAGCTCAGAATCGTTAGAGAGAGTCTGACCCATGGCAATAGCTGAACCATCCACCTTGGTGGCCGCTGAGATCGTCACGGACACTCTATCACGTGCCCGTGTGGGCTAGCTGTGGGAGGGGGTGGGGGGGAAGGGACTGCACACCTGGCACCGAAGTTTCACCGCTCGTCAACCCCAGCGACACTCGATCACCATCACGATTCCTGTGGCTGTGGAACAATCACACGGTATTACAAGTAAGGTGGAACAGTGCGTTTCATGTGAACAAACATTTACAGGTGCCCTAGCCCCTACAACTAAACTGTGCCCTTCACCCGTGCCAACTTACTCAGTGTCTCTCTTTGTTGCCTTACGGGCCCTACCACTACGTCTAAGTGAATCCCCAGATGATACAGCAGGAGTGGAAGAGGACTGCTGCGAATCGCCCCCTTCGACTCGTTTCTCCTTGGCCAAGCGTTTCCTGGGGCAACCCGGCCTTGATGGGCCAGGCTGCTCTGCGGGCGTCTCGGGTGACGTTGTGCCACCCTGCTCTGCCTGCTGCCCACCCGATACACCAGGGATGGGACGGGGGGAGACCGAGAATTCCGGGATGTCCCGTGATGGAGTTAATGGGACGGGCCCCGAAACCCCCTCCTCCCTCGGGGAGCCCGGTGGCCCCCGGGCCTCACTTTGGGACAGAGGTGCGAGCGGGGAGGTGCCCCGTCGTGCCGCCGACACCTGGCGATGCCAGTCCTGGAGGCCTGCAACGGTATCCACCAGGATCCAAAGGTTTGCAGAGACGGAGTCCAGGGAGTTAGACATTCCCGCCAGGGACTGTGCGACCTCAACCTGTGAGTGCACGATGCCATCCAGCACGTGTGCCAGGGGGTTGATGCTCTCCGGGACTGACTGCTTCGATTGGGCCATGACCTGGTGAGACTGGGCCAAGGCCTGCAGGGCGCCGGCAATGTCGTTTTGCCTCTGGCGCGTTGCTGCTTGTGAGAGGGCAACCCTGTCCAGGGCCGAGGATGACGCCTGCACATGAAGCCCAACGTCTTGCATAACCTGACCCATGGCCGAAACCGTTTCACCCATTGCCTCCACCGCGGATGCCACCCGTGCGGTGTCGGCCTGGGTTGCTGCCATGAGCGGCACCACTCCCTGCTCGTGGACGCGGTTCGACTCCTCTAACAGCGTCTGCAGAGTCTGAAAGACAGCCCTCATCCCGCCATTGTTACCCTGGGTTTCTTGAGGCATCGGCTGTGCGGGTGGGTTGAGAAAGTCCAGGAACTCGGAAAACGTCTGGGAGCCAGCTGCATGCTGGGCCTGGCCTGGCCTCCGCCAGTCCGGGCCCTCGGCTGCTCCGACCTCCACCTGTTGTACCTGCTCAGCTGTGATGTGTGACCCAGACGCCTCGTCACTAAATAGGCCAGCCGGGGTGAGTGTCTCTGGGATGTTGGATGGTGTGGGAGATAGCTGTGCCGCAAGCTCGAGGTCGTCTTGGTTTGACGCCTCCTCGATGTCATCGGCCCGCTGAGAGGCCGCAGGGCGTTCACGGGCCATTTCTCTCTGGCTGTGTCGCCGCCCTCTGGGCGTCCTGCTCCACAGATTCAGTTGGAGAGGATGGGACTCCCCGCTGATCAGGCACCCACTGTCGTGCGGCCCCGGGTGAGGTGGGGGCAGATGCCTGTGTCCGTCTGGAGCCAGACGGCTCTGGTCATTCGGCATCACGTCCTAGGGTTATTTAGAGATGCTCGGCCAGGCGCTGGACGGTCCCAGTGGGCAGGGTGTGAAGGGACAGAGGATGGGGAGGTGTTCCAGTGGGCAGAGTGTGAGGGGACAGGGGAAGGGGGAGGTGTCCAGGTGGGCAGGGTGTGTGAAGGGACAGAGGATGGGGGAGGTGTCCCAGTGGGCAGGGTGTGTGAAGGGACAGAGGATGGGGGAGGTATCCCAGTGGGCAGGGTGTGTGATGGGACAGAGGATGGGGGAGGTGTTCCTGTGGGCAGGGTGTGTGAAGGGACAGAGGATGGGGGAGGTATCCAGTGGGCAGGGTGTGTGAAGGGACAGAGGATGGGGAGGTGTCCTAGTGGGCAGGGTGTGTGAAGGGACAGAGGATGTGGGAGGTGTCCCAGTGGGCAGGGTGTGTGATGGGACAGAGGATGGGGAGGTGTCCCAGTGGGCAGGGTGTGTGAAGGGACAGAGGATGGGGGAGGTGTTCCAGTGGGCAGGGTGTGTGAAGGGACAGAGGATGGGGGAGGTATCCCAGTGGGCAGGGTGTGTGATGGGACAGAGGATGGGGGAGGTGTTCCTGTGGGCAGGGTGTGTGAAGGGACAGAGGATGGGGGAGGTATCCCAGTGGGCAGGGTGTGTGAAGGGACAGAGGATGGGGAGGTATCCCAGTGGGCAGGGTGTGTGAAGGGACAGAGGATGGGGGAGGGGGGGTGTTTGTCATGCAGGGTTGTCTCACTTGTTGCAGCTCCGCCAACCTCGCATTGCGCGATCTCCCGAGTAGCAGATCCGCCAACAAGGTCCAGAGCCCTCTGCTTAAACGTGGTGAGGGGCCGCAGGATGGGCGAACCCCCTCCCGTCTTGTTCCGCTCACGGGTGTTGTGAGCGGTCTTGTCCTGTTGGGGGAGGGGCATAGGTAGATTATTACAATACGGCAGGTATCAGCAGTCCGTTCAGATACTCGTACAGTTTGGGGGTCAAGTTGTAATAAGACGATTGCATCTCTCTGTGGTGATATGATTTGCATACCTGTCTGCCATTGGGGCAGAACACCGGCTTACCATTGGCCCTGGTCGGTCATGTGCCTCTCGACCGATTGGCTGAGAGGCTGAGTTAACCACGCCTCCATTAACGAGGTATAAATGGACAAACGCCCGGCGATCGTCCATTCCATTGTAGACGATCGCAGAGCTGTGTTCTAGTGTATTAAAGCCTGACTTTTGTAAAGCACTCGTCTCTCGTACAATTGATGGCACATCACTCTCCACGGGGGCCAGAGCACTGGGTCTGTGACAGCTTTGTGAACCACCCTCAACTCACTCTCCCACAATCCCCCTCCACCCCCCGTGCCAGGGGGGGAGGTTGGTGATTAAGTAAAGGGGGTTGTGACCCGGGGGCACCCTCTTGGCACTTACCCTGGCAGCCCTGGTGAGGTCGTGCATCTTCTTCCGACACTGGTCAGCTGAACGAGGGGTCTGCCCCACAGCACTGACGGCAGCAGCAACCTCACGCCAGGCCTGGCGCACCGCGCTGGCAGGGTGGCGATGCCCTCTACGCGGGCAGATGATGCCCCTCCTCTGCTCGATGGAATCGAGCAGCATCTCTACATCAGCCTCCACAAATCGCGGGGCTGCTCTCCTCAGCTCCGACATCTTGGCCTCCAGTTTCTGTGCTCGCCCGCGCCTTTTTACGGCGTCGGGCGGCGTCACGTGGGCGTGCTCGTAGCGTCGCCGCGTTCCGGCGTGATTGACGCAGCCCCGTTCCTAGCCCATTTCCCGGACGTGAATACCTTGGGAAATGGGTCGTGTCGGGCCGTCGCAAAACTCGGCCGTTTTCACGGCCAACTTCGCGAATTTCCACGGGTGCGGAGAATCACGCCCAATATTTCTGTGGATAATAACTGAACTTAGTCCACTTATAGAACAAAGTCTGGAAGACCTGTACTGATGTGAAATGAGTCCAGGTAGAATTACAATAATGCTCTAAAGTCCCAACAAAACACCCACATAAAGTTACAAAGGACTTGGCTGAAATATTGAAGGGAGAACTGAACTAATGGTATGCAAACGGCGTTTACTGGACGTGCGGAGTGGAACGCATTGACGCTGCTGTCAAGGTACCGGAGAATTATGATTTGGCGTGAACCCGGCACCCGCCACAATTTTGGCATCAAAGCTGATTCTCCACCCAATCGCCTTTGCCGATTTTGCCATAGGCCGACGGAGAATCCCGCCCACTCTGTTTTTTTCCAGCCCACCATTGAATTCTAGAACTGACTCTGCTGGAGTTGCAGGTCATTGGGAGAACAGATATGGTGCAGGTGGGCACATGCATCTGCCTATCACACATGGCTAGAACATTCAACCTATGTCCAAAATGGTAGATATAGGGAATTGCCCGGGTCCTCCATGGATTCAACCATGTAATTCTCAGCCTCATGTAAAAACACTGAACAATAAAATGTTTTAAAAATCTTTTGGTAGAATCTTATTGCCTTTGAAAATACTCGTCCCAGCAGCCCCACCAGGAGAAGGTGGCACAGATCAGGCAGCAGCAGAACACGAGCAATGGAGGGGCCCTTGGGGGTTTGCATTAAAATTAAAATTGCTAAGGGCTGAAGTCAGTGGGACTCTTGGAATGGAGTGGAAACAACTCCAGAGGAATTGTTTGGGCCTTAGGTGTGGTCAATCCTGCCTGTGGTTCTGATACCACCTGGCCACCAGGCCACCACCCCCATGGAGCTACTCAGCGGAAGGTTGCTTTGACAACAGGAAGATCCTGACAGAATTCCCTGCATTTCCCTCAATAGTCTCTTAATTTGGAATTATTGGCCTCCCTCTGCAGCTGGGCAGGTCGCCATCTCAGTTGTTCACTTGCCTCCAGCAAGTGGGCAGCACGGCAGCATAGTGGTTAGCACTGTTGCTTCACAGCTCCAGGGTCCCAGGTTCGATTCCCGGCTTGGGTCACTGACTGTGTGGAGTCGGCACGTTCTCCCCGTGTCTGCATGAGTTCCCTCTCGGTGCCTCCCACAGTCCAAAGATGTGCGGGTTAGGTGGATTGGCTATGCTAAATTGCCCTTAGTGTCAATAAGATGTTAAGTGGGTGTTACTGGGTTACGGGGATAGGGTGGATACATGGGCTTCAGGAGGGTGGTCTTTGTAAGGGCCGGTACAGACTTGGTGGGCCGAATGGCCTCCTTCTCCACTGTAAATTCTGTAAATTCTGTAAAGATCCCCCAGAGGCAGGATGCATCAGCCTGCTAACATACCTGCACATTCCTATTTTCTTGTGATCCTGCCTTCAAACCCTCCTTGACAGGATCTGGAATATTCACTCTCTGGTCACTGCTCAGGACACTTCCCTCCTCAGGACCCCACTGCTGGAGCCAACTTTCATCCATCTGCAGGTTGGTACTCCAAGACTCACCCTTTCTGTTGCATCCCTTATTTCCCCTTTCTCGATTTTTGCCGTTATCATTTTGATCCAGGGACATATATCTTTACGTCAAGCAGCTGAGCGAATGAGCAATTCAGGAAGTTGCAGCATAGTATATGGTGCTGCTATCTTTGGACAACAGAATCAAGACATTGTGGCACCCAAGAGATGGGGTGGGACTCATAGAGTCATAGATGTTTACAGCATGGGAACAGGCCCTTCAGCCCAGCTTGTCCATGCCGCCTAGTTTCTATCACAAAGCTAGTCCCACTTACCCATATTTGGCCCATATCCCTCTATACCCACCCTGTCCATGTAACTGTCTAACTGCTTTTTAAAAGACAAAATCGTATCCACCTCTATCGCTGCCTCTGACAGCCTGTTCCAGATGCTCACTACCCTCCATGTGAAGAAGCTTCCCCTCTGGTCTCTTTTGTATCTCCCCCTCTCACCTATGCCCTCTAGTTCTAGACTCCTCTACCTCTGGGATAAGATGTTGACTGTCTACCTTATCTATGCCGCTCATTATTTTATAGACCTCTATATGTTCACCTCTAAGCATCCTACGCTTCAGAGAAAAAAGTCCCAGCCTATCCAGCCTCTCCTTATAGCTCAGACCATCAAGTCCTGGTACCATCCTCGGAAATCTCTTCTGCACTCTTTCTAGTTTAATAATATCCTACCTATAATAGGGTGACCAGAACTGAACACAGTATTCCATGAGTGGTCTTACTAATGTCTTGTACAAGACATTAGTTCAACAAGACGTCCCAACTCCTGTATTCAATATTCTGACCAATAAAACCTATCATGCTGAATGCCTTCTTCACCACCCTGTCCACCTGCGACTCCACCTTCAAGGAGCTATGAACCTGTACCCCTAGATCTCTTTGTTTGATTGGTTGGCTGGTGGCCAATGAATTGGTCAAAAGCTTGTATTCTGCTCGGTAACAGGTGGTGATTGGATCCTGCCTGAGTGGAATGTTGCTAAGTTTGCAGATGATACAAAGATCGGTAGAGGTGCAGGTAGTATGGAGGAAGCAAGGGGCTGCAGAAGGATTTGGAAACCTGGAAGAGTGGGCAATGAAGTGGAAAATGAAATACAATGTGGACAAATGTGAGGTTATGCACTTTGGAAGGAGGAATTTAGGCAGAGACTATTTTCTAAATGGGGAAATGCTTAGGAAATCAAAAGCACAAAGGGACTTGGGAGTCCTTGTTCATGATTCTCTTCAGGTTAACGTGCAGGTTCAGCCGGCAGTTAAGAAGGCAAATGCAATGTTAGCATTCATGTCAAGAGGGCTAGAATACAAGACCAGGGATGTACTTCTGAGGCTGTATAAGGCTCTGGTCAGACTCCATTTGGAGTTTGTGAGCAGTTTTGGGCCCCATATCTAAGGAAGGATGTGCTGGCCTTGGAAAGGGTCCAGAGGAGGTTCACAAGAATGATCCCTGGAATGCAGAACTTGTCATATGAGGAACGTTTAAGGACTCTGGGTCTGTACTCGTTGGGGTTTAGAAGGATGGGGAGATCTCATTGAAACTTACAGGATATTGCGAGGCCTGGATAGAGTGGACGTGGAGAGGATGTTTCCACTTGTAGGAAAAACTAGAAGCAGAGGAAACCATCTCAGACTAAAGGGACGATCCTTTAAAACACAGATGAGGAGGAGTTTCTTCAGCCAGAGGGTGGTGAATCTGTGGAACTCTTTGCCGCAGAAGGCTGTAAAGGCCAAATCACTGAGTGTCTTTAAGACAGCGATAGATAGGTTTTTGATTAATAAGGGTTATGGGGAGAAGTCAGGAGACTGGGGATGAGAAAATATCAGCTATGATTGAATGGCGGAGCAGACTCGATGGGCCGAGTGGCCTAATTCTACTCCTATGTCTTATGGTCGTGAATAGTGTTCTTATAGGGAACAGATCAGTCCAGAGGAGATTCGTTGAGGAATCTTGTAACTTTGGGGAAGAAGCTGTTCGTATGTCTGGATGTCCGGGTCTTCAGACTTCTGTATCTTCTGCCTGATGGAAGGGTCTGGAAGAAGGCAATGCCTGGGTGGGAGGGGTCTCTGATAATGCTGTCTGCCTTCCTGAGGCAGCGGGAGGTGTAGACAGAATCAATGTGGGGGGGGGGGGCAAGCTTGTGTGATGCGTTGGGCTGAATTCATCACACTCTGCAGTTTCTTGCGATCTTGGATCGAGCAGTTGCCATACCAAGCTGTGATGCAGCCGGATAGGATGCTCTCTATCGCATATCTGTAGATGTTTGTGAGAGTCGATGCAGACAAGCTGAATTTCTTTAGCTTCCGTAAGAAGTAGAGACGTTGTTGGGCTTTCTTGACTGTTGGACCAGGACTGTTGGTGATGGTGACCCCCAGGAACTTAAAGCTATCAACCATCTCTACTTCGGAGCCATTGATGTAGACGGGTGAAGGTGGTGGTGGGGGGGGGGGGGGGGGGGGGGGGGGGGCTGCCATGCTGCGCTTCCTGAAGTCGATGATCAGATCCTTGGTTTTTCCAAAATTTACTGAGAGGTTGATTTTGATACACCATGCAAACAAGTGATCTATATCCCTCTGCAGTCTGATTTGTCGTTGTTTGATATACAACCTATCACAGTCGTATCATCTGCAAACTTATAGATTGAGTTGGAGTTAAATCTTGCCACACAGTCGTGTGTATGGGGAGTACAGTAGAGGACTGAGCACACATCCTTGGGGATGTGTTGAGGACTATTGTGGAGGAGGTGCTGTTGCCTATCCTGACAGATTGTGGTCTGTTGGTGAGGAAGTCAATGATCCAGCAGCACAGGGAGGGGGTCAAGTCCAAGATTGCAGAGTTTGGTTATTAGTCTTGTCGGGATAATGGTTCTGGAAATCTAAATTTTTCTTTCTTTATTCGTTCAAGGGATGTGGCTTCAATGGCTGGGTCAGCATCTGTTGCCCATCCCTAACTACTCTCCATGTCAGAGGGCATTTAAGAGTCAACCACATTGCCGAGGGTCTGGAGTTACATATAGGCCAGACCAGGTGGGGATGACAGATTTTCTTCCCTAAAGGACATTATTGAACCAGGTGGGTTTCCACGACAATCGACAATGATTTCATGATGATCATGAGTTTAATTCCATATTTTTTTATTGAATTCAAATTCCAATTACTACTTCTTCAGACTCGAAAGAGAAAATGCTGTAAAATCTCAACAGGTCTGGCAGCATCTGTAGGGAGAGAAAAGAGCTAACGTTTCGAGTCCAATGACTCTTTGTCAAAGCTTCTTCACTTCTTCAGACTTGTCTCTTCTTTCCTCTCTTTTACCTTTTATATATTGAAAGAACTTTTCCTATTTTCTTTTATATTACGAGCTAGCTTCCACTCATATTTCATCTTCTCCCCCATTATTGATTTTTTAGTTGTCCTCTGCTCGCTTTTAAAGGCTTCCCAATCCTCTGGCTTTTCACTAATCCTTGCCACTTTGTCCGCTTTTTCTTTAGCTTTAATGCTGTCCCTGACTTCCCTCGTCAAGTTACCCTTATTTAATTGTAATACCGTTACATCTGATTGCAGCTTCTCCCTCTCAAACTGCAGGGCAAATTCTATCATATTGTGGCCACTGTTCCCCAAGGTTCCTTCACCTTACGTTCCCTAATCAAGTCTGCCTCATTACACATCACCAAACCCAGAATTGCCTACTCTCTAATGGGCTCTGTCACAAGCTGCTCCGAAACAAATATCTTAGACATTCCACAAATTCCTTTTCTTGGGATCCCAGAAGCCTGTCCATGAATTTCACCCACCGAGATGTGTATCTCTGCATTGGTGGAGGGTGGGGATGGCAGCTGTGATACATCGATGGTGGTGTCTTCAGAGCTCTCCTCCAAGGTGTTCTCTTGGAAGGTCGGTGGGGGGAGGGGGGGGGGTGCACCACGGATGGTCCGGCAGCATCAGGTGGGTATCCTGTGAAAGAATGTGCACATGGTCAATGAGAGGGAAGGACCATTATGTTCTGACATGTACAACTGACTTGCGACAGGTCATCTGGGTGACTTCTCCTGTGGGGACAGAGAGAGGGCATTATGAACCACATTCTTCATGCATCCCCGGGGAGGCTATGGTGGCAGACAGATGTGGGCACCACTACTGGGCATGGGTGGGTTGTGCTGGTGAGTGCCAGGATCTGCAGGGCACAGGTGCTGGGGGGGACTGGGTGGTGCCAGCCGCTGGCTTGTTGTGGGGTGGTGAGGTCAAGGAGTGGCGGGAGGGATGGGTGCCAGGGGGCTGATGCCAACTGACTTATGCGGCACCAGTGGAGGATGCTGAGCTTCGAATGGCACTGGATGGCAGTCCTCCATGTAAAATAGTCCTCGCGCTGACAGCTGTTGCAACTGCCTCCCGGGCGGTGCCACCTGACCTGTGGCTGATCCTCTGACCAACACAGGGAAAAAGGATGTCCCTTTGTGACTCCACCATGTCCAACAGTCAGGCCAAGTCGTCAGCCACGTCGGTTGGTCTCGGTGACATGACTGCGTGCTGTCTGGGGTTTGCTCGGAGGGAGAGGTTTATGAACTGCTCTCCCTTGTTAGCGGGGAGTGGCCAGGCGAGTTGCAATCAGCTGGTGGGACAGCCATTTCTGCAGTGAGGCCTGTGGGGGATCATTACCAGCCCGGATTGATGTTAGATACCGGTCAGGGTCTCACCAGGACAGCCATCAGGAAGCACCGGCAAATCATTCTCATTACTGCTCCTGGTGCTTCTCCATTAGATCGTGCCTGGGATCATTTATGTTCACATAAGTAAGCAGACAGGGGCTCAGTGTACTGTTTCATCTGAAAGACAGTGGCTAGATGGCGGGATTCTCTGTGCGTCGGCAGCACGCCCACACCCGGGGACTTCCCGATGGCGTGGGACTTCCCACAAAGGGAAACCCCATTGGCTGGCTGGCAGGACGGAGAATCCCTGACAATACAACAACACCCTTGATACTGTCGGCCTAGATTCTACGATTCTACCGCAGCTACGATTGGAGACCTAACTCCCCATAGAATTACTGCACCGAAACAGGGCAGTTCAGTCCATTTGGCCTGTGCTCCACATGAGCCTCCTACTAGTCGACTTACCTTCATCACACCTAATAGACAAAGCCTTTTCTGGATCATGTACTTATTCAGCTTCCCTTTAAATGCACGCATTTTCCTCACACAAACCATGTCCTAACTCCTCTTCAATCAGCATTTGCTTCATTATTGTTAATATTCATTATGAATTAGGTCAGAGGTGGACATGCTGTGCCCTGGGGCCACATGCGGCCCATCTGTGTTCTGAGTGTGGCCCATGAGACATTTTGTTGACCGTTGCCCATGTTCCGGGTGTTGCTCGTTTTACTGGAGTGTATTAACACGCCTCCGTTTAAAGGCCGTGTGCTTAACACTGCTATGGCTCTGTGTATGTAATTATGCTCAGGAGTCGCCAGGTGCCGTATTTAGACACCTCACAAGTATATCAAGGTCAGGTTCAAACGAATAAATCTGTACACCGATTAGTAAGTCCAAACGATTGATATTTATTATGACAAATATAATAAATACACATACATACGCTAAAGAGACTAACTTACTTCTAATACTAAACAACTAAAATACTTATCTAGACAGGAACAGTCAAGGTCAGGGAGCAAGGCCTTCGTCCCGTTCTTGGTCTGCAACTCTCAGGTATTTAAAGTTGTCAGGGTCTGGCAAAGTCTGGATCACGTAGCGATCGTTGTAGTGGCACTTACAGTTCGATGGCTGATGGCTCAACGGCTGGTGATGGAACTGGAGTCAGGATGCGATGTATCAGCAAAGCGAAGCCGGAGCGATGAAAAACAGACCATTTCTGCAAACTGCTTGTCCTTGCTAAGACTGTTTTCTCTCTGCAGCCTTAGCAGTTCTCCATTTTTTAGCCCAGTGTCCATCTTAGGTGGCTACACGGGTCGCCACATTCCGCTGATTTCCGTCCGTGTAATTTCTGTTCCCATCAGTCTGACTGAAATGATTTGCATGTAAAGCGAGTGAAGTGAAATGAGTGCTGATTGCTCACAACATTGACTGTGAGAGCCGTGCGCTCCCTCTGTGTCCAAAGTGTAAATACGTATTTTGTTTTCACCATTTGAAGTTGATGACAGTTCTATTAATATATAAATGATTAAGTAAATTCTCTAACGAGTTATGAAATATTCAACATGTATTACATGTATTTTATCTTATTGTGGGGTTACGAATAGTGAACGATGTGACCATCAATTCACACGACACGTAGTTGGAAGTGAACAGTGGTTTTAATGATCTTACAACGGAGCCTGCCTGCGACGCGATGAACTGGCAGGCAGGCTCAGACTGCCAGGCTTTGTACTTCCGGTTAGTGGGAGGAGCCATGGGCAGAACCATGGGTGGAGCCAAGAGTGGAGCCCAGTACAAACTCCTCATCTCCCCCTAGGGGCAGAGCCGCGCAACTGCTCATATACCGAGCTTACACAGACACAGTACATCATATATAATAACAGTGTCAATTACACGGACTGTGATTCACCACATTCATCCCCTGTAAAAATTGAGTCCAGCGGGGGTGATGTATCTACCAATTCCCAATTGCGAATTACAAGTTACAAGTTACAATTTACAGGTTATAAATTACAGGTTAAATCGATCTGGCGGCCGAGTCGTCCTCTGGGATTGACGAAGCACCGGGGTTTCAGCCTCTTCTGGTGGCGGTCGGCGAGGGAACCATGGCGGGCTCCGGGGGTGATTCGGCCAGAGCTTCGTATCCGCCTGGTTCGACTGGTGACGGGGAGCGTCGGAAACCCAATGGTGCGGGGGCGCAGAGCACGGGCAGCGGAACTGCAGGCGTGGGGGCACCGGGTGCGGGGGGTTGGGAGGGGTATAGTGTGAGGGGTATCTCAGCGGCGGTGGTGTCGGAGTTGGATCCTGCAGGTGCCAGGTCCCGGAGGGAAACAGTGTCCTGACGGCCATCAGGGTACTCTATAAATGCGTAGTGTGGGTTTGAATGGAGCAGGAGCACTCTTTCTATGAGTGGGTCAGTCTTGTGAGTCCGGACGTGCTTCCGGAGGAGAACCGGGCCCAGTGTCTTTAACCATGCTGGGAGCGAAAACCCCGTGGTAGCGCCCCTGGAAAAAACAAATACCCGCTCGTGAGGGGTCTGGTTGGTGGGCGTACATAGGAGGGACCTAATAGCGTGGAGCGCGTCGGGGAGGACCTCCTGCCAATGGGAGGTCAGGAGATTCCTGGACCGGAGGGTCAGTAGGACGGTCTTCCAGACCGTCGCGTTCTCCCTCTCCACCTGCCCGTTCCCCCTGGGGTTGTAGCTGGTAGTCCTGCTCGAGGCAATGCCCTTTTCGAGCAGGTACTGACGCAGCTCGTCACTCATAAAGGACGAACCCCTGTCGCTGTGTACGTAGCTGGGGAAACCAAACAGGGTGAAGATACTATGCAGGGCCCTAATGACTGTGTGGGAGGTCATGCCGGGGCACGGGATAGCAAAGGGAAAACTAGAGAACTCGTCGATGACGTTCAGGAAGTACACATTCCTATTGGTCGAGGGGAGTGGCCCTTTGAAATCGATAGCGAGGCGTTCAAAGGGCCGAGAAGCCTTGACCAGGTGGGCCCTGTCTGGTCTACAGAAGTGCGGTTTGCACTCCGCGGAGATTGGGCAATCCCTGGTGATGGCTTTCACCTCCTCTGTGGAGAAAGGCAGATTTCAGGCTTTGACATAGTGGGCGAGCCGGGTGACCCCCGGGTGGCAGAGGTCATCGTGGATAGCTTTCAGGCGGTCGTCTTGCGCGCTGGCGCACGTGCCGCGGGACAGGGCGTTGAGCTTCCCCTGTCGGTACATGATATCGTACTTGTAGGTGGAGAGTTCGATCCTCCACTGTAAGATCTTATCGTTTTTAATCTTGCCCCTTTGAGAGTTGTCGAACATAAAGGCAACCGATCTTTGGTCGGTGATGAGGGTGAACCTCCTACCTGCGAGGTAGTGCCTACAGTGACGTATAGCTTCCATGATGGCTTGTGCTTCCTTTTCGACTGAGGAGTGTCAACGTTCCGAAGCGGAGAGGGTTCGGGAGAAAAAGGCGATTGGTCTCCCTGCCTGATTTAGTGTGGCTGCGAGAGCGACTTCTGAGGCATCGCTCTCCACCTGAAACGGGACGGATTCATCCACCGCCCGCATGGCCGCTTTGGCGATGTCCTCCTTGATGCAGGTGAAGGCCTGGCGAGCCTCATCTGATAGAGGGAAGAGTGTGGCCTTAAATAGTGGGCGGGCTTTGTCCGCATATTGAGGGACCCACTGGGCATAATACGAAAAGAAACCCAGGCACCGTTTGAGGGCCCTGGGACAATGAGGGAGAAGGAGTTCTGAGAGGGGGCGCATACGGTCCGGGTCGGGGCCCAGGACTCCGTTTTCCACGACATAGCCGAGGATGGCGAGCCTGGTCGTGCGGAAAACGCATTTCTCCGTGTTATACGTGAGGTTGAGTTTCTGAGCAGTCTGGAGAAATCGATCGAGGTTAGCGTCGTGGTCCTGCTGATCATAGCCGCAGGTGGTGACGTTATCCAGGTACGGAAACGTGGCCCGCAGCCCGTACTGGTCCACCATTCGGTCCAATGCTTGTTGGAACACCGAGACCCCATTAGTGACGCCAAAGGGAACCCGGAGGAAGTGGAAGAGGCGGCCATCGGCCTCGAATGCCGTGAAGTGGCGGTCTTCTGGGCGGATTGGAAGCTGATGGTATGCAGACTTCAGATCCACCGTGGAAAAGACTTTATAGTGGGCGATCTGATTCACCATGTCTGCAATTCTGGGGAGGGGATACGCATCAAGGAGCGTAAACCGATTAATGGTCGGGCTATAGTCCACTACCATTCGGAATTTTTCCCCGGTCTTGACGACCACCACCTGAGCTCTCCAGGGGTTATTACTGGCATCTATGATCCCCTCACGTAGGAGCCTATGGACCCCGGTTCTGATAAATACCCTGTCCTGCAGGCTGTATCGCCTGCTGCGAGTGGCTACGGGTCTGCAGTCCGGCGTGAGATTGGCAAAGAGTGGAGGGGGGTCGATTTTTAGGGTGGCGATGCTGCAAAAAGTGAGTGGGGGCAAGGGCCCGCCGAAGCTGAGTGTGAGGCTTTTGAGGTTACACTGGAAGTCGAGTCCCAGTAGGAGTGGGGCGCAGAGTTCAGGGAGCACGTACAGCTGGAAGTTTGAGTAGCTAGTCCCCTGGATCGTTAGGGTCGCAATGGTGTGCCCTTGAAGGTGAACAGAGAGTGAGCCCGAAGCAAGGGAGATAGTTTGCCGTGCAGGGAAGATAGGGAGTGAACAGCGTCTTACCAGATCTGGGTGTACGAAGCTCTCGGTGCTCCCGGAGTCGAAGAGGCACGGTGTCCTGTACCCGTTGATTTCAACGGTCATCATGGAGTTGTGGATGTGCTTTGGACGCAACTGGTCCAGTGTCACTGCGCTGAGTTGCGGGTAGTCGGCGGCTCGATCAGCTGTGCTGGAGTGGCCCCGTGATGACTGCCCTCTGAGTTTGTAATCTTCTAGTCGAATTTCTGAGTTGGAAGAAGATGGCCGTCCCTGTGGATCGCACGTGGCAGGCGGTGAGGAAGATGGCACCCAAGATGGCGGCCCCATGAGTCGCACGTGTCATTTGGGGCGGAGTCGGAGTACAGGCCGCAGCATTTCGGGGCCTGCGGGCCTATGGATTATGGAAATGGGTGCTCTGGGCTGCGGGGGAGTTAGAAGAGGAGGCCTGTTTCATCAGGCAGACCCGGGCGCAGTGTCCCTTGCGACCACAGCTGCTGTAGGTCGCGTTACGGGCCGGGCAGTACTGCCGTGGGTGCTGGGGCTGCCGCAAAAGTGGCACACTGGGGCTGCGTGATGGCTGGGTGGCCACGTGGCGCAGGCCTGGGACAGTCGCTGGTCGGGGGCCCAGGATGGGGTTGCTTGGTCCGCGGAGAACGAGGTGAGGCTGCGGAATGAGACTTCCATAGTGGTAGCTAGTTCTACCGTGTCCTCTAAGTTCTGGGCCCCTTTTTCTAACAACCGCTGGCGCACATAATTGAATCTGAGGCCTGCCACGTACACATCCCTTATGGCAAGTTCCATGTGCTGTTCGGCTGATACCGCCTGATAATTACAGTCCCGAGCTAAAATCTTTAACTTCCGCAGGAATTCTTCTAATGACTCCGCGGTGCGCTGGCGGCGGGTTGTAAAAATATGGCGCGCGTAGACCTCGTTGATGGGCCTCACGTACATTCGATCTAGCATGGCTAGGGCCCCCGTATACGAGTTGGTACTGTTTAGTTGAGAAGATATGCGGTGGCTCACCCTTGCGTGCAGTAGACTGAGTTTCTGCTCCTCTGTAGTTCCTGGAGTTCTTGATTCAGACAGGTAGGCCTTAAAACATCTGAGCCAGTGCTGGAAAATTTCTCGTGCCTCTGCAGCCTGCAGGTCTAGTTCTAGTCGGTCAGGTCTGATTCCATAGTTGTTTCTTGAGTTGTTTCTTCGATTTCTTCTTATCGATTTCTTCTTGTTTCCTAAGATCATTAAATTGATGTGACCATCAATTCACACGACACGCAGTTGGAAGTGAACAGTGGTTTTAATGATCTTACAACGGAGCCTGCCTGCGATGCGATGAACTGGCAGGCAGGCTCAGACTGCCAGGCTTTATACTTCCGGTTAGTGGGAGGAGCCATGGGCAGAGCCAAGGGTGGAGCCAAGGGTGGAGCCCAGTACAAACTTCTCATCTCCCCCTAGGGGCAGAGCCGCGCAACTGCTTGTATACCGAGTTTACACAGACACAGTACATCATATATAATAACAGTGTCAATTACACGGACTGTGATTCACCACAGTGAACAAGCCCAATTGGATTGGATTGGATTTTGTTTATTGTCATGTGTACCGAGATACAGTAAAAAGTATTTTTCTGTGAGCAGCTCAAACAGATCATTTAGTACATGAAAATAAAATAAAAATAAAATACATAATAGGGCAACATAGGTACACAATGTAAATACAGTGACGTTTAAGGGGCATGTTGACAAATACATGAATAGGATGGGAATAGAGGGATACGGACCCCGGATGTGCAGATTTTAGTTTAGACGGGCAGCATGGTCGGCACAGGCTTGGAGGGCCGAAGGGCCTGTTCCTGTGCTGTACTTTTCTTTGTTCTTTGTTAAATACATGAACACCGGCATCAGGTGAAGCATAGAGGGGTGTAGTGGTAATGAGGTCAGTCCATAAGAGGGTCGTTTAGGAGTCTGGTGACGGTGGGGAAGAAGCTGTTTTTGAGTCTGTACATGCGTGTTCTCAGACTTCTGTATCTCCTGCCCGATGGAAGAAGTTGGAAGAGTGAGTAAGCCAGGTGGGAGGGGTCTTTGATTCTGCTGCCCACTTTCCCCAGGCAGCGGGAGGTGTCGATGGAGTCAATGGATGGGTGTTAGGTACGTGTGATGGACTGGGCGGTGTTCACGACTCTCTGAAGTTTCTTACGGCCTTGGGCTGAGCAGTTACCATACCAGGCTGTGATGCAGCCCGATAGGATGCTTTCTATGGTGCACCTGTAAAAGTTGGTAAGAGTTGATGTGGACATACTGAATTTTCTTAGTTTCCTGAGGAGGTATAGGTGCTGTTGCGCTTTCTTGATTGTAGCGTCGACGTGGGTGGACCAGGACAGATTGTAGCAATTTGAAGCTGTTAACCATCTCCACCTCGGCCCCGTTGATGCTGACAGGGGTGTGTACAATACTTTGCTTCCTGAAGTCAATGACCAGCTCTTTAGTTTTGCTGGCATTGAGGGATAGATTTCAATTTTGCTGCCCACTGAGATGAATGAGGGCCACTTATGTGGCCCACCCACTGGCCGAGATTGCCCATCACTGAATTAGATACTCTCAATGGGAGAGTTGGGGTACCACAAAGAGAACTGGAGCGAGGGGCTCAATGAATTCTTTCCTCTGTTTTTCTATCAGGTGTTGCATCGTGGTGAAGATTTGTTATCTAATCCCACTATTACCTGAGCCCAAACTGACACCAACACAGATTAAGAATATTGTTGATCAGTGTGAACCATCACAATAATTGCATCACATAGGGCTGAATTTCAATGAAGGCATTTTGTGAGGCGCAATTCTGTTGAAATTTACAACTTTGGACGGCTATCAGGGGAAAAGGATGTGTTTGAGAAATGCCTTTTTTAATATGTGATCAAAACACAGAGCAATTGTGATTAGTTTTCGATCTGATATCAATCTTACATCCCTCACCCACAAAGGTGATGGGGGTGCTGACCCTGAGGTTGTTGCCTCCTCTCGGGGTGGTTCCAGAGCCGGGGACAGCGAGCAGGCTGCCTGGGGAGGGGAAGGTAGGAAAACCCGAGGCAGAGCAGAGGCAGGGCTAAAGTGAAAGACACGCCCTCCTCGTCCGGGAAAACCTCCTCACACACTTTCACTGACAATAAACTTCCACACGTCCCAGCATGGAGCTCAGAGTTAAGGCAGGCATTTAACCATTGTGTCCTCCTGTTTTAAAATTCATCCAGATTTCACTGTCTGGGCGCCTGTGTTTGAACAGGGACATGTTAACAATGATTCTCAGTGGGTGTTTGTTCTGCTTGTTGTATTTTTCCCATATCCAAGGACACATGACATTGCCCAGGGACAGGCTGCTGGGTTTGTCCCACAAGGACAGGTCTCTGTGCCATTTAGTTGCCAGCGGCCCTTCAGCCCGCTCTTTGAGCTTCCTAGCCCACCTCGGAGGTTTCCACAATGGGACGGTCCTCTTCCAGACTACCTGGAGCTGGCAGGGTCACCTGGAGCAGTGCATCACCTGGGAGGAGGAGAGGATCACCCGCGTTTACCTGGCCTTTTGCCTTGAGAAGTGGGTCAGGCCAGGGGCCAAAGGCACCTTCCTGACAGCATGGGACTCCCAGCTGGAGGGGGACATGCAGCACCTGGAGGAATGGGGGCTCAAATGCTCCAGTCCATTCGCCCCAACTGCTGGCTCTGGCCTCTGGGGAAACAGCCCCGCCTCCCCAGGCCGGCTGTACAGGGCTAGGAGGAGTGCTTCACCTCCCCCTGTGGGCAATCTCTACACCGGCACCAAATCCTGGTTCATCCCGGATCCCATCGCCGCTGCTGATCAGCACCCAGGAGCTCGGCGGAGCCGGCGAGGCTGGACCTTACCCGGGACCATTTGGTGCGGGGCTGGAGACTCTGCTGAAAACTTCACTGATTTAGGTAAGAGAAGTCCAGATTACATACCTTTTTAAAAAAAAATCTAAAAGTCACAGAATCAGGAAATCTACCTCATTGAGAAAATCTACCAGTGACTGTTTAGATAAACATGGTGCTATCATAAATTAAAGAAGTGTTGTCTTTATGCAAAAGTTCATTTCAATTTTGTTCAATATCATAACACCAGCAGAAGGTTCAATCATAAACTCCATTGATATTTGCCTTTCATGTAAACCGACTTGGCAAATGGAAGTTGCCAGGGAAGGGAGAGATTAACAGGGAATGACCAAAGTCTGGCCAAGCAGAAAGATTTCATAGAATCATAGAATTTACAGTGCAGAAGGAGGCCATTCAGCCCATCGAGCCTGCACAGGCTCTTGGAAAGAGCGCCCCGTTTAAGCCCATGCCTCCACCCCATCCCCGTAACCCAGTAACCCCACCTAACATTTTTTAATAATAATAATCTTTATTGTCACAAGTAGGCTTACATTAACACTGCAATGAAGTTACTGTGAAAAGCCCCCAGTCGCCACATTCCGGCGCCTGTTCAGGTACACAGAGGGAGAATTCAGAATGTCCAAATTACCTAACAGCACATCTTTTGGGACTTGTGGGAGGAAACCGGAGCACCGGGAGGAAAACCACGTAGACACAGGGAGAACGTGCAGACTCCGCACAGTAACCCAAGCTGGGAATCGAACCGGGGATCCTCGCCCTGTGAAGCAACAGTGCTAACCGCTGGCTACTGTGCCGCCTATATTGGACACTAAGAGGCAATTAAGCATGGCCAATCCACCTAACCTGTACATCTTTGGACAGTGGGGGGAAACCGGAGCACCCGGTGGAAACCCACGCAGACATGGGGAGAAAGTACAACCTCCACACAGACAGTCACGCTAGGCCGGAGTGGAACCAGGGTCCCTGGAGCTGTGAGGCAGCAATGCTAGCCACTGTGCCGCCCAAGTCTTTTAACGAAGCACAGACTGGTTAACGTGTGGAAGAGGTGAGGGATAGCATGGCGCCAATACACCCCTGGTGACGCAGAGAGAGGGAGCTGTAACAAAATATCACTGCAGACTGGAGGGCTCATCAGAAGATATATAAGACCTGAAGGACATCACAGAGATAGGGTGCAGCTAGACCATGACGAAGTGTGATAATGCTGAGTTGTTTAAATGTACTATGTTCCAGGACAGGGGCTAATGTCAGTCAATGATGGAAGATCGAGAGACAATGAACAGTCTACAAGTTGATGTGCTTTGGGCAGCATGGTGGCACAGTGGTTAGCATTGCTGCCTCATGGCGTCGAGGTCCCTGGTTCGATCCTGGCTCTGGGTCACTGTCCGTGTGGAGTTTGCACATTCTCCCCGTGTCTGCGTGCGTTTCGCCCCCCCAACCCAAAGATGCACAGGATAGGTGGATTGGCCACACTAAATTGCCCCTTAATTGGAAAAAAATGAATTGGGTACTCAAACTTATTTTTATTTTTTTAAATTTAGATTAGCCAATTATTTTTTCCAATTAAGCGTGACCAATCCACCTACTCTGCACATTTTTGGGTTGTGGGGGCAAAACCCACACAGACACGGGGAGAACGTGCAAACTCCACACGGACAGTGACCCAGAGCCGGGATCGAACCTGGGACCTCAGCGCCGTGAGGCGGTTGTGCTAACCACTAGGCCACCGTGCTGCCCTACTCAAACTTATTTTTAAAATTGCTAGGCTTTGGATAAGTCAGAGTTTGTGGAGGAAGGGAAAATCTTGGAATAAGCTGGAGGTGACAAATAATGAAAAAGGCCTTCAGGGGAAGGGTGGCACAGAAAGGAACAGGTGGTGTTGGTGATGATCGGATGTGGGGTTTAAAGCTCATTTCAGTATCAGGGATTCACACTGCCTCAGTCTCAGTGAATGGTTGGGAAGGAGGTTGAAATCAGTGCTTGGAGGAGCATGGGTTAATAAAGGACAGCCAGCATAGATACGTTGCAGGCAACTCGTGTCAGAATAATCTGACTGAAATCCTTAACAGAGATGATTGATTGATAAAGGTACTGCAATAGCTGTGTATGGTAGCACAGGGGTTAGCACTGTTTCGTCACAGCGCTAGGGTCCCAGGTTCGATTCCCACTTGGGTCACTGTCTGTGTGGAGTGTGCACATTCTCCCGTGTCTGCGTGGGTTTCCTCCGGGTGCTCCGGTTTCCCCCCACAAGTCCTGAAAGACATGCTGTTAGGCGAATTCGACATTCTGAATTCTCCCTCTGTGTACCTGAACAGGCGCCGGAGTGTGGCAACTAGGGGCTTTTCACAGTAACTTCATTGCACTGTTAATGTAAGCCTACTTATGACACTAATAAAGATAATTATTCTATAAACTTTCACAATGTATTTGATAAAGTACCTCATTACATATTTATTCAGTAAGTGTTTGAGATTAAAGGTGGGTACAAAATTGATGAGGAAATGGGTTCAGATAGCAGTGAATGGAGGAGGGAAGGAAGGGGTCTCTGAGGGCTCATTGTGGTGATCTTTGCTTTTTTCGATTTTTACAAATGATCTGAATTTGGGTACTGCCGCTTTCTGTGCTGTAAGATTCGATGATTTTAAGGGAGCAAAGTTTGGGGCAGCACAGTAGTTAGCACTGCTGCCTCACAGCTCCAGGATCCGGGTTCAATCTGGCCTTGGGTGACTATGTTGAGTTTTCAGTTTCTCCCCGTGTCTGTGTGGATTTCCTCCGGGTGCTCCGATTTCCTCCCACAGTCCAAACATGTGACATGCTAAATTCCCCCTCAGTGTCCAAACGGTTAGGTGGGGTTACTGGGTTCCGAGATAGGGTGGGGTCTAGGTAGGGTGCTCCATCAGAGGGTCGCTACAGACTAGATGGGCTGAATGGCCTTCTGCACTGTAGCAATTCTATGATTATGGCTGGTTTGAAAACTTCCCCTATATTCTGGCTCATTCATAACTTTATATTGAACACATTACAGCAAAACCTCCATTCACTTAGTTACTTTAGTGTATAAAATGTCTAAAGGCAATTATTTAGGTGAGAAAAACATTATTGTATCACTTGCACATGACATCATAGTCACACCAATGATGCACTTTATTTCTGCCTCTTCTCCATCCCCAAACAATCAGAAAATGATCTTGTGAAAAGAATGACCCTTTAATATTAGGACCAGGGAGGAGGAACGTGCAGCTTGAGTTCAGTTTCTTTGACAGACAGACCACCCCGATCATTTAGCAAATTCAACAAAAAAGGCATTTAATTTAGTTCTTAAACTGAAGTGATTACAGATTATAGAAGAAATAATGTTTCACTTTGTGAGCCACACCCTGCCTGATATGGTTTACAATTCATGTGTGGTCCTGCAATGTGATTTGCAGTGGTGACTATATGCAGGAAGTTGAAACAAACACTCTTGTGCATTAAGGAGTTAACTTCTGTGATGTTAACAGACCCTGACTGTCATATCTGGAGATAGTTGTTAGCTCCTCCTGCCTGTTTTTGACAACTACCCTCACTGGGGTAACTAGCCCACAAGACCATCCTTCACAGGTGAGGCTAGACACAGTGTCAGCAAGGTTGTCACAGCCAAGCTGAATGCTGTCTTCACCCAAATTCCACACGCATGCCAGAGCTGGAAGGGGCACACAATCCAGAATTATTTCAGCATTTTCTGTTTTTCACGTTTCCACGATATTTTGTGTTTGTGCTAGATGGGGCACTGGTTGGTGATCAGGAGCGCGAATTATAGAATTTCACAGCATCGGAGAGCATTTAGCATACTGTTCCTTAAAATGCATTGGGTTGGATTTGTTTATTGTCACGTGTACCGAGGTATGGTGAAAAGTATTTTTCTGTGAGCAGCTCAAACTGATCATTAAGTACATGAAAATAAAATAAAATAAAAATAAATACATAATAGAGCAACACAAGGCACACAATGTAACTACATAAACACCGGCATCGGGTGAAGCATACAGGGGTGTAGTGTTAATCAGGTCAGTCCATAAGAGGATCATAAACAGGGGCTGTTTAGCACAACGCTAAATTGCTGGCTTTGAAAGCAGGCCAGCAGCACGGTTCGATTCCTGTAACACCCTCCCCGGCCAGGTGCCGGAATGTGGCGACTAGGGGCTTTTCACAGTGACTTCATTTGAAGCCTACTCGTGACAATAAGCGATTTTCATTTTCATTTTCATTTAGGAGTCTGGTAGCAACGGAGAAGAAGCTGGTTTTGAGACTGTGCTTGTTCTCAGAGTTTAATATCTCCTGCCCAATGGAAGAAGTTGGAAGAGTGACTAAGCCGGGTGGGAGGGGTCTTTGATTATGCTGCCTGCTTTCCCCAGGCAGCGGGAGGTGTAGATGGAGTCACTGGATGGGAGGCAGGTTTGTGTGATGGACTGGGCTGTGTTCACAACTCTCTGAAGTTTCTTGCGGTCTTGGGCCGAGCAGTTGCCATGATGGAGTCTGCATTCTTTAATCTGATAATCCTGTGTGTAAAGAAAAAAGATCTGAATCTCTCCCTTGGCTCTCTTGATGACCTTAAATTTATGCCCTCCGTTCTCAATTTGCTACATCAAAACCTTTCAGCATTTTGGACATTTCTATTGCATCTTCTTTCAACCTTTTCTCCAATGGAAACAGTCCTGTTTCTCTCATTTCTCCTCTTACTAAAGCCTCTATTCCCTGGTATCATTGTAATGAATATTGTCTGCAACCTCTTCATGTTCCTGACGTTGTTCTGAAAGCAAAGTTACCAAAACTGGACATAATATTCTAATTACAGCCTAACCAATAATTTGTATAGGTATGGAATGACCTCTTACTTTTTGTACTCTATACTCCTATATTAAAACAAAATCTTTAATTGTTTTAAATTGTGTTTTGGATCCTCAATTGGACCGATCTAAACCTAAATCTTTGATCCCATCTGGGGTGGCAAAGGCATTATTGGTTTCTATGGAGCAGATAGGGTGGAGGGAGCAGACCCATGGTGGTTTTTGCATCCAAATGACAAGGATTTTTCTTTTTCTCCCATGTCCATCAGGACACTGAAAAGAAGCTTGATAGGGTAGAATGGGATACCTCTTTGAGATTCTTGGGAGGTTTGGTTTTGGGCCAAATTTTACATCTTGGAAGTGTTTGCACAAATGTCTTGAGCTCAGGTTACATTTAGTTAAACAGGAGTACGAGGCAGGATTGTCCATTGTCCCCGCGTTTGTTTGCTTTGGCTGAATTTGGACAAGAGCGAATACGTTCCGGCAAATCCCCCAGAGAGGGGAGCCGATCTGGGGATGTTACCGTTTCGCTTGCCAGATCGATCTTTCGTTATCTGGGAATCTGGGTGACCCACGAGGATTCATACGGCATTTCTTCAGAGAGAAAGAGACAGTCAGGTGTCTTAGCTTTACTGGATTTATTATTTTGTTACCTGGCTGCTGATATTGAAAAAGACATTACCCCACATGACCCAGTCTTCCCACACCATCCCAATGAAGCACTCACCCCCCCTCCCCCCACAGATTGTTGCTGCTGCTGACATTTGATTTTCCCCGAGAAAGTCGACGAACGGCTGCCACCACCGAGAGAACCCTAGCGTAGACCCTCTTAAGGCAATCTTTATTTTTTCAAGGCTGGGAAACCCAGCCATGTCGTTAACCCAAGTCTCTACACTTGGGGGCTTCGAGTCCCTCCACGTTAATAAAATCCATCTCCGGGCTTCTAGGGAGGCAAAGGCCAAGACGTCGGCCTCTTTCGCCCCCTACACTCCCGGGTCTGCTGACACTCCGAAGATCGCTATCTCTGGACTCGGCACCACCCGTGTGTTAAGCACCTTGGACATTACCCTCGTGAACACTTGCCAGAACTCTCTAAGCTCCGGGCATGCCCAAAACATGTGGACATGGTTTGCAGGGCTGCCCTTGCACCTCATACAACTGGCTTCTACCCCAAAAAACTTGCTCATTCTCGCTGCCGTCATGTGTGCCCGGTGGACCACCTTAAATTGAACTAGACTGAGCCTGGCACATGGTGAGGAGGAATTCACCCTGCCCAAGACCCCTGCCCACAGACTCGCTTCCAACTCCTCACCGAGCTCCTCCCCCCACTTGCCCTTGAGCTTCTCCACCGGGGTTTCCTCCGCCTCCTGTAGTTCCTGGTAGATATCCGACACCTTCCCCTCCCCCACCCAGGTGCCGGAGACCACCCTGTCCTGTATCCTCAGTGGCGGCAGTAGGAAAGGCCACTACCTGTTTTTTCAGGAAGGCTCGTATTTGCAGATATTTAAAGGCATTTCCTGGTGGCAGATTAAATTTGTCCTCTAGCGCCTTCAAACTGGGAAAGCTTCGGTCTATGAACAGATCTCCCATCTTTCTGATGCCTGCCCTCTGCCAGCTCTGGAACCCACCATCCATCCTACCCAGGACAAACCTGTGGTTGTTACATATCGGGGTCCAGACCAACGCTCCCTTTACCTTGTTGTACCTCCTCCACTGTCCCCAGATCCGCAGTGTCGCCACCACCACCGGACTTGTGGAGTAACGGGTCGGCGAGAACTGCAAAGGAGCCGTTCTCAAACCTCCCAGACTAGTACCTTTACATGACGCCGCCTCCAGCTGCTCCCACGCTGCCGACCCCCCCCCACCCCCCACCCCCCGCCACACATCACCCACTTCCTAATCATAGCTATATTTGCCACCCAGTAGTAGTTGCGAGAGTTCGGCAGCACCAAACCCCCCCCCCCCCCCCGGACTGGGCTCCAACAGCAATCTCCTTACTCGCGGGGTCTTATTCACCCACACAAAGCCCGTAATAATCCTACTCACCCGCTTAAAAAAGGCCTCAGGGATGAAGATGGGGAGGCACTGAAAGACAAACAAAAATCTGGAGAGGACAGTCATCTTCACGGTCTGCACCCTCCCTGCCAGTGACAGCGGGAGCATATACCACCTTTTAAAGTCCCCTTCCATTTTCCCCACCAACCGGGTCAGGTTGAGCCTGTGCAGGGCATCCCAGTTCCTGGCCACCTGTATACCCAGGTAATGAAAACTTTTCTCTACCATCCTGAGCGGCAGCTCTTTCAGTCTCTCCTCCTGCCCCTTGGCCTGGATCACAAACAAATCGCTCTTTCCCATTCAGTTTATACCTTAAAAACTACCCAAATCCCTCAGGAACTGCAGAACCTCCCCCGTCCCCTCCACAGGGTCCGAAATGTACAGGAGCAAATCATCCGCGTATAGCGAGACCCGATGTTCCAACCCCCCCCGAACCAGTCCCCGCCAGAGGCTCGTTAAAGGAAAGAGACCTTTAAAAATAAAAATCCTTTATTGCATATTATACCTTGCTATGTGCATTAGAGAAGATTTCTATTTACAAAAAGTTATTGTGGGGAGTGGAGTGGAGTGCTACTAAGCAAGTTACAAAAAGTCAAGTCACAAAAAGTCTTTGACGAAAAAAATCATCGGACAAAAAGACGTTGGACCAAAAGACGGGCGGACAAAAAGACGTTGGACCAAAAGACGTGGACGAAGTGTCGTTGGACGAAGTGACGTCGGACGAAAAGACATAGCACCAAAGGTTTTAAGTTCGATAGGCAGCATGGTTGGCGCAGGCTTGAAGGGCCGAAGGGCCTGTTGCTGTGCTGTACCTTTCTTTGTTCTTTGTTCTCTTTGTTCTTTGTTCCGCTTCCCCCCTGAAAAATATACCTCGAGTCCGGCTGTAGCGTCCAATCTGAGGATTCGGAGGCAATTTAGGCGCCATTTTAAACTCGGTTCCATGTCATTGTTCAGCCCTATTTGTAGTAATCATCTCTTTGTGCCAGTGGGTTTATATTAGACATTCAGGTCATGGTGGAAGGAAGGTTAGGATAGATTTGGGGGTCTGTTTGTGGAAGGTAGGTTTGCCAGTTTTGAGGAGCTGTTGAACAAATTTCAACTCTGAAGGACTAATTTAGTTAGGCATTTCCAGGTTCGCTATTTCTTGCGTGAGGAGTTTTCTTCATTTTCCTTGGCACCTTCACTTTCTATCTTGAATAGGATCTTGGGAGGGATTCTCCCTTCTGGAGGCTAAGTCCCCACTCACGCCGGAAAACGGGCGAGAATCACTACGGACTTTTTCCTCGAAGGTCCGGGGTGATTCTCCGTTTTCCAGGGGGCTAGCAGAATCCCGGCGTGCATCCCGCAGCTCTGGCTGCCGGCGGGGCCCTGCTAGCCAGGCTGTGTGGCCACGCATGCTCACGGCAGCCGCAAACGGGTCCACGCATGTGCGCAGTGGCCCACCTCGACATGGCGGAGCCACACAGCGGGCCCACGCGGAGGAAGCAGTTGCCAGGTTGCAATGGCCCGCCGATCAGTGGCCCCGATTGCGGGCCTGGCCACCGCTGAGGCCCCCCCCCCGAAGTCAGATACCCCCTAGGCCCCCACCAGGTCCACCACCGCGGCCGCGGGTCCCAGCTCCCGCCAAGTGGTACAACATGTAAACTACGCCGACGGGTGTTTGGCTGGTCAACCGCAGAGAATAGCCGTGAGGGCCTATTCCAATGGCCCCCGACTGACGGCGAGTTGACCGCGCGCGCGGGACTGGCGGGTCCGCGGAAGCGCCGTTGTGCCGGATTCCCGCTGTGAATGGCTATTCTCCGCCCCCCCGTGCCAGGCACGATTCTGGCGCGAAGGGCCAGAGAATCCCACCCTAGATCTCTGGCTGATGCGGGTGAGGGGAAGATTTTGGATATTTATGGCCAGGTCCTGTTGGCGGAGCAGACTCCGTTGGAAGAGGTGAATAAGAAGGGGGATGGTGAACTGGGTCTGGTTTTGGATGGGAGTGTGTGGAGTGAGATTCTTCACAGGGTCAACTCTACCTCCTCATGTGCGAGGCTCAGCTTGACTCAGTTCAAGGTGGTGCACAGGGCGCATCTGACCAAGGTGAAGATGAGTGTTTTTTTTCTCAGGTGTGGATGATACGGGCGAAAGTTTTCTTGGGGACCAGCAAATCGCACCCACATGTTCTGGTCATGTCCTCAACTTGGAAACCTTTGGGTCTCCTTATTTAACACCATGTCGAGATTCCTGATATCCATCTGGAGCCTTGTCTGCTGGTAGCCATTTTGGGGGTTTTGGACTCGCCGGTGCTGCAGACAGGGGTGAAGGCGGGGAGAGACCTTTCAGGAACATCCTTAAAATCCTTCTGTCTTGTCAGTCACGTCTATCCAACATAAAATCCTATGGCAAAACTACAAAACTAAAGACAGACCTGGCTCCTTCCTTTTTCTTTCATCACCTGTAACCCAAACATAAGGCATTCTCCAGTGTCCTTCACTGAGATGTCCCATGACCTGCTTAGCTAGAACTAAACACGGCCCTCATCGATTATCTACAGCCCAGGGATCCTCCAAAATTAAAACAATGATCCATTAACCATCTCTCTGTAAATACGTAAATGGTTGCAATCAATGATTACCTCATCTATACAACCCTATAATCACAGCTTTAGCAGACATACTGCCTGGATGTATTTGGACCCATGGTTTTCAATAACATTACCACAATAAGTATAAAATACAATATATAACAATTTCCTACATTTATCACAACACATTGATCCACCAAAATTACCATAATTACAGAGATGTTGTACTTTGAAAGGAACACAATCCTAGATGCACCATCTTTGCATTGCTGATCAAGATGGTATATCTATGCCCAATCTACCCTGTCTTGATTTGCATTCAGGGCCTTTGTCTGTATTTCTCATGTCAGTGAAAGTGGCTCAGAAATTTTGAAGATGCAATTAGAGGTTTTGCGATAACAGGCGACGAAAGGCCTTACTTCTCCACAATGGAGGTTAACGTTTGGAAGATATGTTTGAGAAACTTACATCTGGTAAAATGAAAACAACTATGACTCAGCAGAAAATGCTCCAAAAACCTCATTCATTCCCAAGAAGCATGACCTCCAACATACTCAACAAGAAGGAAACAGGACAAGGGGGATCTTATAGAAACATATCAAATTATGAAGGGAATAGATAGGATAGATGTGGGCAGGTTGTTTCCACTGGCGGGTGAAAGCAGAACTAGGGGGCATGGCCTCAAAATAAGGGGAAGTAGATTTATGACTGAGTTTAGGCGGAACCTCTTTACCCAAAGGGTTGTGAATCTATGGAATTCCTTGCCCAGTGAAGCAGTTGAGGCTCCTTCATTAAATGTTTTTAAGGTAAAGATAGATAGTTTTTTGAAGAATAAAGGGATTAAGGTTATGGTGTTCGGGCGGAAAGTGGAGCTGAGTCCACAAAAGATCAGCCATGATCTCATTGAATGGTGGAGCAGGCTCGAGGGGCCAGATGGCCTACTCTTGCTCCTAGTTCTTATGTTCTTAAAACAATTGACCAATATTTTCACACGATTGAGGCAACCAACAAAGATGACTTTGGTGATGTTGAACACGTTGAGCACAAATGATCAAAGGTTGAGTCTCTAGTCAACTGCAAAGCACTCGAGAAAGACAGAAAGCTGTCAGAACTGTTGGAGTAAGCAAGATTGCCATCGTGTTCAGTGTCCAGAGTTACTGAAGTTAAGGCTGCCAACAGTACCACACGCCCAAGTTCAGCTCCAATGAACGCTCTTCATCACTCATGTGCCAGGAAACCACCTGCAAAGCAGCAACAGCTGTCTCACAAACAGAGCTGCAACTTTCCCAAAGAACGCTTCCACTGTGGCGGTGTTTATCCAGGCCGATAGAATATCCTGCTGCTCATTAGCAGTGTAAAGCTTGTGGGAAATTCAACCATTTTGCTCGTGTTTGTCACTCATCAGTGAACTCAACCATGAAACCATGAAACCATGAAACCATGACGAGTAATGCCACCAAAAGGATGCGATGTACACCTTCCGCAACAAAACGGTGAGATTGGAGCCAAGGTAGAGGTAGATAACCCTGAATATACTTTTGTGCCCTCTTTCAGACACAATAACCAGTGACATGTGACAGTGACCATTGGCTGCTCGGAAGTTGACTGATGCTGTCATAGATGCAGAAGTACCTGTCAATGTCATGGGAAATAAAACATTCAACAAACTTCAGGACTGCCCCATTCTCTGCAATCTTCCCAATCTTCGGCCCTCCAAGTCTGTACCAGTCATGATACCACCCTTCGCCAAAACTCTCAGCACTTCCTTGTGCCGTATCCCTCTATACCCATCCTATCCATGTGTTTGTCGAGATGCCTTTTGAAAGCCGTTAATGTATCTGCTTCCACAACCTCCCCTGGCAATGCGTTCAAGGCACTCACACATCTCCTGTAAACTTGTCCCACGGACCTTAAACCTATACCCCCTGGTGATTGACCCCTCCACCCTGGGAAAGAGTGCCTGCCCATCCACTCTATCCATGCTCCTAATAATCTTGCCGACCTCCATCAGGTCACTCCTCATCCTCCGTCTTTCTAATGATAACAGTCCAAGTCAATTCAGCCTCTCCACATAGCTAACACCCTCCAGACCAGGCAACATCCTGGTAAACCTCCTCTGCACCCTCTCCAAAGTCTCCACATCCTTCTGGTAGTATGGCAACCAGAATTGTGCACAATATTCCAAGTGTGGCCTTACCAAGGTTCTATACAACAACCTTGGGCTAACGGGTGAAAGCTTTAGGTATATACAGGTATTGACTTTGTGAGGAAGGTCTTTCCGACCTTCCCGATAATGCCTGCCTCCTCATTGTTGGAGTGGTGCTGTCAGTGGGGGTTTTGGAGAGGGAGGTTGTCTCGGCAATTTATGGGATGATTTTTGAGGAGGATGGGTTGTCCATGGAGGGGCTCAAGGTGAAGTGGGAGGAGGAGTTGGGGTGGTACTGGAGGAGGGACTGTGGTTCAAGGTGTCGCTGAGGGTAAACACTTCAACTTTGTGTGCGAAGCTGGGGCTCATACAGCTGAAGATGGTGTACAGGGCGCACCTTACAAGGTCTAGGATCAGCCGGCTGTTTGAGGGGGTGGAGGATGGCTGTGAGTGATGTGGGACGGGCCCTGCTAACCATGTCCATATATTTTGGGCTTGCCCGAAGCTGGAAAGGTTTTGGAGGATGGTTTTCATCACCATTTCAGGGGTTCTGCGTGTGGATGTGGAGCCCAGTCCCCTGGAAGCCATATTCGTGGTGTCAGATCGGTCAGAACTGCAGACCGGAGCGGAGCAGATGGTTTAGCCTTCGCCTCGCTGATTGCTCGTAGGCGGGTCTTGTTGGGGTGGTCAATGTCTCAACCCTGTGCCTCGGCGTGGCAGGGGGACCTACTGGAGCTTCTGACCCCGGAAAAGGTGACATTCGCTCTGAGGGGGGGGCGAGTGATGTGTTCTACAATTGTTGAGGTTTGTTCATCATGCATTTTCGGGAGTTGGTTACCATTGACTACTGTGGGCGGGTGGAGGTTGGGTGGGCTGAGGGGTTTTTGTGGGATTGTTTTGAGCTGCAAAACTGTTGCAAATTTGTTGAATAAAAATACTTTCCAAAAAAAAATCAATCAGTGTCAAGCAACGGCAATGTCAAATCTTCATGTTGCTCTCAAGGGGCTGGATTCTCCGACCCCCCCGACAGGTCGGAGAATCGCCGGGGATCAGCGTGAATCCCACCCCCACCGTCTCCTGAAGTCTCCGGGGGGTGCCCCACGGTGGCCTGGCCCGCGATCAGGGCCCACCAATCCGCGGGCATGTCCATATATTTTGGGTTTGCCCGAAGGGGCACTCTTTTCCTTCCGCGTCGCCCATAGCCTCCGCGATGGCCAACGCGGAAGTGACCCCTTCGGCCCCGGCTGGCGTGGCGCCAAAGGCCTTCCACGCCAGCCGGCGGGACGGCAACCACTCCGCCGTGGGCCCAGCCCCTCAAGGTGAGGGCTTGGCCCCTAAAGATGCGGAGAAATCCACACCTTTGGGGTGGCCTGATGCCGGAGTAGTTCACGCCACTCCGTCACGCCGGGACCCCCCGCCCCGCCCGGTAGGGGAGAATCCAGCCCAAGATGTCTGAACTATTTACAGGGCCATGGATTGAAGTTAGCATCGTTTTCACAAATTTGCCCTCTGCCTATTGTCATTGACAGATGCCCCAGATCCCCATCATAGGAATGGTTCCACCTTCCTTAACAAAACCCATCAATCTAAAGCATGTCCAGATTTTTGATTTGTAAGGATAGCCTAATATGGTGAAGAATGACAATGGTCCCGCATTCAACAGGGATGAATTCAGTAACTTGTGCACTATCTGGGCTTCACTCAATGTATGCTCACATACTGTTGGTTAAGACGAGTCAAGAGTTTTATGCATAGCTTGAAAATAGTGATTCTTGGAGCTACAGCTGAGATCAAGTCGAGGAAGGAAGCATTGTATTGCTTTCTCCGCAATTACAGAGCGGCTCACTTGATGACTGGAAAGCTTCCAGGAACAATCATTTTTGCACATTTCATTAGCTACCCCAAGGAGCTAATGATCAACATGTATACAAATCAAACTGAGAATAGAAGGAGAGTGAGAAACAGCGCAGAGAGGGGCGCACCCGGTGAGTGATGCCATAGGAAAACAGTAAGTTCATTGGCTGGTAAGCAACTGCTAATTTGCATTACCATATTCTAATTTACTTTCAGATTAAAGGGAAAAAGGAGAAATACAGGGTAGAAAGACTAAAAAACAGCTTGAAATTTAAATAAAAAACAAATTAAAAGTATTTAAATTAAATACAGATGGAGGGCCAGGCAGTGTGTTGTACCTGCATGATGTGGGAGTTGGTGGAACCCATTGTGGTTCCTAGTGTTCACAATCTGTAGAAAGTGCTGGTTGCTTGAGGAACGTCGGCTCAGAGTTGATGAGCTGAAGTCTGAGCTTTGGACCCTCTGACACATCAGGGAGGGGGAGAGTTACCTGGACTCTGTGTTTCAAGAGGCAGTCACACCCCTTAGATTAACTACCTTGAATTTGGCCTCCGCTCATGTACAGCTGGCTGTGAATATCAGTGAGGTCGTTCGAGGGATCCAGGAGTTAGGGTTGCAGGAGCCTCAGCCCTTGCCCAATAGGTTTTAGATGTTTGATCTCTGTGCAGATGAGAGCGGGACTGTAGAGAGGACAAGCAAACTGACCACAGCACTATGGTACAGGGAGCCATTCAAGTGGGAGGAGAGAAGAGAAATGTAGCCATAATTGGGGATAGTATAGTTAGGGGCATTGACACTGTTCTCTGTGACCAGGATCGAGAGTCCCAAAGGTTGTGTTGCCTGCCCGGTGCTCGGGTTCGGAATCTTTTATCTGGGCTGCAGAGGAACTTGGAGTGGGAGGAGAAAGATCCAGTTGTCATGGTCCAACTTAGGCAGAGCAAGGATTTGAGCAGCGAGGGGCTAAATTTAAAAGCAAGACCAAAAAGATAATGATCTCTGAATTACTACCTGAGCCACAAGCTAATTGGCACATGGTCAATAAGATTAAAGAGGTAAATGCGTGGCTCAAAGTTTGGTGTGGGAGAAATGGGTTTGAATTCATGGGTACCAGTACTGGGGAAGGAGGGAGCTGTTCCATTGGGATGGTCGTCACCTGAATCAAGCTGGGACCAGGTTCCTAGCATATCGCGGAACTAGGGCTGTAGATAGGGCTTTAAAATAAATAGTCTGGGAGGGTTCAGCTGTATGGAAAATTAGAAAATCAAAGTTAAAGGAGAAGGTGGGAGTGCAGATTAATGATGAGGACTTGAAACTAGTTAATGGGACCAAGGGCTCAGGAGAGGTTAGTAAAGTTTCCAGAACAAGTAATAGAGCAGACAGTATAGAAAGCAGCAGCATTCTAAAACAGATAAGGGGACAACTATGAGAAGGGGGGTGGGGGGGTCAATGCAGGATTGTGGGTGTTGTATCTAAATGAGCGCAGTATACAGAACAAGGTAAATGAGCTTGAAAAAATGAAAAATGAAAATCGCTATTGTCACGAGTAGGCTTCAATGAAGTTACTGTGAAAAGCCCCTAGTCGCCACATTCCGGCGCCTGTCCGGGGAGGCTGGTACGGCTGTTGCACACATTGAAATTGGCCGGTACAAAATGTATTTTTTTTAGTTTAGAGGAGATAATTATTTTAATTTTTTCCAATTAAGGGCTAATTTAGAATGGCCAATCCACCTAAATAGCACATCTTTGGGTTGTGGGGGTCAAACCCACGCAGACATGGGGAGAATGTGCAAACTCCACACGGACTGTGATCCAGGGTCGGGATGTGAACCTGGGTCCTCAGCACCGCAATCCCAGTGCTAACCACGGCGCCACATGCCGCCCTGGCCGGTACAATATTGTGGGCATCACAGAGACGTGGCTGCAAGGGGATCAGGGCTGGGATCTAAATATCCAAGGATATGTGTCTTATTGAAAGGACAGGCAGATGGGAGAGGGGGTGGGGTTGCCTTGTCAGTAAGAAATTAAATTAAATCAATAGCAAGAAGTGATATAGGGTCGGAAGATGTAGAATCTGTGTGGGTGGAGTTGAGGAATCGCAAAGGAAAAAAGACCCTGATGGGAGTTATGTACAGGTCCCCAGCAGTAGTCAGGATGTGGGGCAGAAAATAAATCAGCAGATGGAAAAGGCAATATTACAATAATCATGGAGGACTTTAATATGCAGGTGGTTTGGGAAAACCAAGATCCCAAGGAAAGGAATTTGTGGAATGTCTAAGAGATGTCTTTTTGGAGCAGCTTGTGACAGAGCCGACCAGGGAACAGGCAATTCTGGATTTGGTGATGTGTAATGAGGCAGACTTGATTAGGGAACTTAAGGTGAAGGAACACTTAGGGAGCAGTGACCACAATATGATAGAATTTACCCTGCAGTTTGAGAGGAAGAAGCTGCAATCAGATGTAACGGACTACACAGACATGAGGGAGGAGCTGGCCTGTGTTGATTGGATTGAATTGGATTTTGTTTATTGTCAAGTGTACCAAGGTACAGTGAAAAGTGTTTTTCTGCGAGCAGCTCAACAGATCAGTAAGTACATGAAAAGAAAAGGCAATAAAAGAAAATACGTAATAGGGCAACACAAGGTACACAATGTAACTACATAACACCGGCATTGGGTGAAGCATACAGGGGTGTAGTGTTAATGAGGTCAGTCCATAAGAGGGCTGTTTAGGAGTCTGGTAACAGCGGGGAAGAAGCTGTTTTTGAGTCTGTTTGTGCGTGTTCTCAGACTTTTGTATCTCCTGCCCGATGGAAGAAGTTGGAAGAGTGAGTAAGCCGGGTGGGAGGGGTCTTTGATTATGCTGCCTGCTTTCCCCAGGCAGCGGGAGGTGTAGATGGAGTCAATTGATGGGAGGCAGGTTTGTGTGATGGACTGGGCTGTGTTCACAACTCTCTGAAGTTTCTTGCGGTCTTGGGCCGAGCAGTTGCCGTACGAGGCTGTGATGCAGCCAGATAGGATGTTTCTATGGTGCATCTGTAAAGGTTGGTAAGAGTGGACATGCCAAATTTCCTTAGTTTCCTGAGGAAGTATAGGCGCTGTTGTGCTTTCCAGGTGGTAGCGTCGATGTGGATGGACCAGGACAGATTTTTGGAGATGTGTACCCCTAGGAATTTGAAGCTCTCAACCATCTCCACCTCGGCCCTGTTGATGCAGACAATGGTGTGCACAGTACTTTGCTTCCTGAAGTCAATGACCAGCTCTTTGGCATTGAGGGATAGATTGTTGTCGCTGCACCATTCCACTAGGTTCTGTATCTCCTAAGAAAAGGAGCCTAGCAGGGAAGACAGTGGAACAGCAATGGCAGAAGTTTTTAGCGGTTATTCGGGAGGCACAACAGAAATTCATCCCAAGGAGGAGGAAACATGATAAGGGGAGGACAAGGCATCCATGACTGACAAGAGAAGTCATGGACCGCATAAAAGAAAAAGAAGGAGCATACAACGTGGCGAGGATTAGTGGGAAGGGAGAGGATTGGGAAGCATTTAAAAGCGAGCAGAGCACAACTAAAAAAGCAATAAGGGGGAGAAGATGAAATATGAGTGTAAGCTATCCTAACAAGCACCAGACTGGTGATGAGGGGATTTTCACAGTACCTTCATTGCAGTCTTAATGTAAGCCTACTAGTGACACTAATAAAGATTACTATTATTATCTAGTACTATAAAAGAATATTGCAAGAGATTTTTTTTCGATATACAAAAGGTAAGAGAGAGGCAAGAATGGACATTGGACCATTGGAAAATGAGGCTGGAGAAGTAGTAATGGGGAACAAAGCAATGACAGAGGAAATGAATAATTACTTTGCATCAGTCTTCACGGTGGAAGACAGCAGCGGCATACCAGAACTTCAAGACAGTCAGGGGGCAGAGGTGAGTGAAGTGGCCATCACTAAGGAGAAGGTTCTGGGGTAACTGAAAATTCTGAAGGTGCATAGATCACCTAGACCGGATGGACTACACCCCATGGATCTAAAGGTGATAGCTGAGGAGATTGTGGAGGTATTGGTGATGATCTTTCAGGAATCACTGGAGTCAGGAAGAGTCCCAAATGACTGGAAAATGGCTAGTGGAACACCTTGTAAGGGAGGGAGGCAGAAGATGGGAAACTTTGCCTGATTAGTATGAGTTTGGTCATTGGTAAGATTTTAGTTGAGATTGCGGAGTACTTTGAAGTGCATGATAAAATAGGACTGAGTCAGCACGGCTTTGTCAAGGGGAGGTCATGTCTGACAAATCTGTTAGAGTTCTTTGAGGAGGTAATTGTTTAGATTTCCAGAAGGCCTTTGACAAGGTTGCTAAATAAGAGCCCATGGTGTTAAGGTTAAGATCCTGGCATGGATAGAGGATTGGCTGACTGGCAGAAGGCAGAGAGTGGGGATAAAGGGATCTTTTTCAGGATGGCAGCCGGTGACTAGTGATGTGTCTCAGGTCGGGGCTGGGACCACAACTTTTCACAATATACATTAATGATCTGGAAGAAGGAACTGAAGGCACTGTTGCTATGTTTGCAGATGATACAAAGATATGCAGAGGGACAGATAGTACTGAGGAAGCGAGGGAGCTGCAGAAGGACTTGGACAGGCTAGGAGAGTGGGCAAAGAAGTGGCTGATGGAATACAATGTGGAAAAGTGTGAGGTTATGCCTTTGGTGGAAGAATAGAGATATAAGGTGCGATTCTCCAGAACAATTTACAAGTATGGTAGCGAGCAGGAATTGCTGTGAGCTTCCCGGTGCTCGGCCCAGCAATTCAACATTAATTGGTCCACTTAATGAGGCCTCACGGGCTTCTTGCCACAAATAATGCATCTCCAGCTTATTTGCCAGGACCGTGATCGCCAGCCCTTCCCGCTTACAAGGTCGAGTAGCACTTAGGCTGCACTTGCTCAGTCAACACCAGTCAGATCGCAATAATGGCACCAGAGGAGACCAGTCCCCGAAGGGACGCTGACCTTGGGAGGGTCCTGGACGCGGTGGAGACCAGGAGGGATGTCTTGTTCCCCTGGGTGTCCCAGAGGGTGAGCCACAAGGCAGCCAGTGCTGCCTGGGATGAGGTGGTGGCAGCAGTCAGCTCCAACAATATGGCCAGGGGTATTGGCCAGCAGTACAGGAAGAAGGTCAATGACCTACACAGGGCAGCACAAGTCAGCAGAAACCAACGCCTGCCAACCCCTCCCCCCCAAGGGAGCATCTGCCACCCAACTCTCCAAGTGAGCCCCAGCCATTCCTCCCCCTTCCCCTACAATCCCACCTTCACACGCCCTCTCCCACCACTGAACCACGCGTGTGGCTAATGATGCTCTCCCTGTGTCTCCTCAGGAAAAGCTCTCCCATTGGGAGAGGGCCCAGACTGATGGTGGTGCGCCAGACATAAGAATCCTCGGCTCCTTCGAGGAGCAGGCCCTGGCGGTGGCTGGTGCCGAGAACAGATTGGTCACCCACACGGAGGCTGACGGATGCCGTGGGGGTGAGGAACCATCAGGCTCCACCCGGGGCCCTGTCAACCATGAGTTGCTATTGCCTTACTGACTGACCCGTCCCTCCCACTGACCACATGACCGTTCTTCTGCAGGTCCTCCAGCCGACGGTGCCGGTCCATCCCGGGAATCCTGACTCCCAGGAGAACACCTCGATCACGGCAAAGCTGTCATCCCCACCCTCTGCCAATGCAGATACACACACCTCGGTGGGAAATGTTAGTGGACAGGCTTTTGGGGTACAATCTGGTGAGCACCACACTGCTGCTGATGTACATCAGGTGGAGGCAGGAACCCCCAGGCATGACAGCAGTCGGAGGTCTGCTGGATGCCAGGACCAGCTGGGTCCCAACCTGATACTGAGCCTCTGGCACAGAGTTACCCAGAACTGATGCGATTAGGAGTGTCTGGGATGTTCAGAGGGAGAGTCAGCTTCACTCCAGCAGATCCACAGCCGATTGGAGGAGTTCCAGAGGCTACGGGCACAGGAGCTGTCGCTGGCAATAAGTGACCCCGAGGTCAACACTGCTAGGGTGGCGACTGCAGTGGAGAGCCTGGTCACTCATGCTATTTTTTTTTCAGGAACCCCACAGTGCCCCACAGTCCGGGTGGGTGTGGGGGAGAGGGGGGTGGGTGGGGGCAGAGGGGAGCTGATCTGTGGGCAGAGGGGGCTTTGGCTGGGGGCATGGTGGGGGGTGGTCCAGGGGTGGCAAGCCCAGCCAAAGGGGCACTATTTGGCAGGCTGCAAATCGGAGAATCTAGCCCTTATTCAGAGAAACGGAGAATCCAGCCAAACGGAGAATCCAGCCCTTAGTCAGAGAAACGGAGAATCCAGCCAAACGGAGAATTCAGCCCTTAGTCAGAGAAACGGAGAATCCAGCCAAACGGAGAATTCAGCCCTTAGTCAGAGAAACGGAGAATCCAGCCAAACGGAGAATCCAGCCCTTAGTCAGAGAAACGGAGAATCCAGCCAAACGGAGAATCCAGCCCTTATTCAGAGAAACGGAGAATCCAGCCCATTGAATCCGATCTAGATCTCAACATCTCAGTTGAAGAACGTGAGTTAAATGAGACTGCCCCTGATGTCAGACATTACCCTGCATGTGAGATACTGGATTCTCCGATTCTGAGACTAAGTGCTCTGATGTATAGACATGTTGTATAGACATCTGCTCCATACAACGTGGTGCCGGCCGCTCCTAGAGTACGCCGTTTTGGAGGGGGAGGAGCATCGCAAAAGCGGCACCGCCCCCCAATTTCAGCGCCAACGTGGATTCTCCGGTTGCTCACCGAATGCGATTCTGGCGTTGGAGACCAGCGAATCCAGCCCAAGGTGTCCATCACACTTAACTGATTATGCTGTAAAGTGAACTATTTTCAGTTGGTGAAAAAAGTCTTTCAACTCTTTGTACTGACTGAGTGTTAAATCAATCGGAAATTTAGAATACCTAATGGTGCTACCGGTAAAGTTAAATATTCACGTTATGTTTAAGTTCATTATTTACATGTTTGGAAGCAAACAATTGAAACACACTAGCCCTCTTATTTATTAAGGGAAGGGGTGGTGTGTATTGAGAATTGCATTGAGCACTTTGTCCACTGTTCGGCTGCCATGCACAGATAACAGCAGTTGGAAATGGGAATACAGGAATCCGTATTTCAACAGTATATGTGATTCTGATTTGGATTTTGTTTTGCTGAATCTTAGTGCTTTTCCCAAGAACTTCACAACAACCAACCACCCAGCTGTTATACTCAAAGATACACACACTCACATTCCTCCTGCACACAATTGTGATCAGGAGACAAGGTACATTTTACCCTTCCACATTGAACATTGAGACCAACCATTGTGCTCCCACTGTGATCTAAGCAGAGAACACTAGTCTAGGTCAAGCATTAAGTCCGGGGCTTGCTCTGTATTCCATAGCAGGCTGTGAATTCAACCTTTGAGGGAGCTGGACAATTTTACTTTTTTCTCACCTTTTTTTTCACTGCTGACTTTGGCCAGGGCAGACTTTAGATTTGTACTTTAGATTTGTATTTTATAGAATCCCTACAGTACAGAAGGAGGCCATTCAGCCCATCGAGTCTGCACCGATCCTCCGAAATACACAGGCCCAATCCCCAATCCTGTCCTCGTAATCCCACCTAACCGTTGGACATTTAGGGACAAGTTAGCATGGCCAATCCACCTAATCTGCACATTTATGGACTATGGGAGGAAACTCGAGTACAGACATGGGGCAAACTGCACACAGTCACCCGAGCTCGGAATTGAACCCGGGTCCCTGGCGCTGTGAGGCAGCAGTGCTTAAATCGCAATGCATTAAGCAATGAGAGTGGCAGTTCTTCAGCATATCTTGACCTTTGTCAGCCATCTCCTTACTGGCTGCAATGCCCAATCCATTTGACCAAGCATACATCCATCTACCTCTAGATCAGGGTCTTCTGTTATGTCTGTGCTCCTCATCGCTTTTCACTGGCCACTGATCGAAAATGCGTAACCGGGGATGCTGAATAAAATCAAGAAACCCCCTGTGTCCAGCGGCCTGTCAGCAATCACGGTCCAGGCCCACTTGTGAAGAATGGTTTCTTAGTGAGATTGTCGAGCGTGTTTGGCACCTGTAAATGATAATCCAACAATGGCTCCAATGTCCACTTCCATAGATGGCGCCAGATCGAGGCGACTCTCTGTGAGCTCTCCCCAACAGATCCACTTTTTCCTTAACTTATACTCGTTCTAATCTTTTAAAAATTAATTCTGAAGCTCTTGTATTTTCTTGAATTTTGGTTGATTCCCTTTTCTTCCCATGTACTGAATGATCTGCTCGCAGAAAAATACATTTCACTGTACCTCGGTACACGTGACAATAAACAAATCCAATCCAATCCAATGTCCTTGGGCAGGAGAAAGAAAATTTGCGTACAGGAATCCCAGGCATCCTCTGAATTGTTGGTTTAGACATTATATTACTCACTTCAGGCATAATTTGGTGTTATCAGGTTACCAGCGAGAAGATGTTTGAGCTTGTGTTTGTGCAGCGAGTGAGATTCTGCTCCTGCTTCATTTTAAAGGAGGCAGTGAGACTGAAGTAATCTCTCATTAACTTTCATTATTGTGCTTCTGTGGCTGGTTCCCGAATAAATTGTTTCTTCCACAGTGGGGAATTCTAACCCTCCTGGCAGGAGACTGAGAGATCAGATCAGGAAAGCGTATTGCATATGGCCTGACTTTATTTTCTGTTGATTACATGTAATATAATAGTTATAAATGAGAGCTGTAGATACTAAGCACGACCCTGCATAGTCACATTTTGAAAATACAGGCGTTGAGGAGGCGCACAGATTCTTAGACTGGACATTTTTATCATTCAGTTTTGTGGCATTAAGAACAAAACGTTTTTCTTGCAAAAATATAGTTTATTCATAAAATATCTGAATTTACAGTACAAAGCATTGCAAAATAACAGAGTGCACTGATATTCCGATTATCCACAGACTGATCAAGCAGGAACGTGAGGTGCTTCAATACAATTGTGATACATGCAATATTGACTGTGTACATCCTGTGAGTCATGCAGCCCGAGGGGTTCTATACAATTCCCAGTCCATCAGATCACTCCGGCTGAAAGGTCTTAGACAGCGACCTTTCCCAATTGCGCCTCTGTGGCGGCTCCCCAAGCTTTGGTGCATCTCTTTGGAATGTGCCAATCTGCAACACTCAATCAGGGACAACTCTTTGCACAATTTTCGGGCGGACATAGGTCTTCTTTCATCGAGTTGATGATCCTCCAGCCGCAGTTGATGTTTGTCTCGGTGTGCGTCCCTGGGAACAGCCCATAGAGTCCTGCTCGGGATGAACCTCGACAGAAACCACACCATCTCTCTCCAGACCTTCTTTGCAAAGGCACATTCCACAAGGAGGTGGACAATGGTCTCCTCTCCACCAAAGCCACCTTGAAGGCAACGTGTAGACTAGAGGGAGTGAGATTTCAGGTGTGTAGGAAGAATCTGACAGGGAGGGCCTTTCTCACCATCAACCAACCTGGTCAAAGGCACATTTACACTTTTGGGGGCCCCACGCTCTCCCTCTTTGCAGGGGCCCCATGTCACGCCATGCCCCTGGAGATATGGTGGCCTACCCACAATGATGTTGATTCACACCCCCAATGATGTTAGGCTGACCTGAATAACGTTGATGCCCTCTTAACCCCGCCACCCTCTGCCCATGCAGTGAAAGCAAAGAAACCAGTTGCTACCCAGCCCAGCCGTCTCACCCTCACATCTACCGGAGTGGCCTGTGGCTCGAGTTGAGTCTCCCTGCTCACGTTGGCTGCTGCCCTCTGATTCCCGAAAAACATCGCCAGCACTTGTCTGGCATCCATTGCACCCCCTGACTGCTGCTTTGCTCACCTCTCGGCTCTCGCTCGGCTGGCTGGGCCTCACGCCTCTATCCTCAACAACCACATGTGCTCCTGGCTGGCTTCCTGGCCTGATGGCCTCTGTTCTTTTTGGTTGGTTGCCCACCTGAGCCCGTGCCTGGAGATTGGGAATCGCCCCGCTGCTCTCCTTGACAGCCGTTGGCCAGCACCTCCTCCTCGCCTCACTGAAGGCCTCACAGGATCGCAGCCCAATGTTAAACCAATGACCTCACTTTTTGCCTCAGGTTGCCCTCCAGACCAAATGGCAGAAACCTGGCTGATACTTTGCACATTTACTCAATGAAAGCTGAGAAACTTCACACCAATTCAGGAGATCCGTGTCTAACCTGCTCCAAGTCTCCACCACCTCTCAACGTCTGGCAAACTGTTTTCCCGCTCTAAAGGGGAGTCCACCAATCAGAGCCTGATGTTGTTCTGTATGGCTTGCTGATAGGCCCATTCATCAGCCTATCGGCAAATTTAGAGCTACCAAAGCTCTGAATAGTATTCCCACCACAACAGCCACCTCTCCCTATCGGGACCCCTTATTGGCCGGGGCCCCGTGCTGCAATGTTTCATTGAAAATCCGCCTCTGATCCTTTTGCTTGTTTGGAAGTTCTGGTGATTGGGCATTTTGAAAATGACTTTGACAGTCTGCTCAGGAAACCATCCGACAGGATCCAGCATCTCCTTTTCCCACATTAAGAACAGAACATCTCACCACACAGATTGTACTCAGTTGACTCGTGTTGTGAAATCACATAATTACTGGAAAAAGGAGTGAAGTTAGTTCCTCTTCACAGTAAATATAGTTTGCTGAAGCAGAACCTTATTTTGGATCTAATTACAGCAAATGGTAATGGTTTTGCTTGGAACACACTCAAGAATTACAATGAATAGCATAAATGCTGGAAACAAGAAATAGAAATTTAAAATGATGACAATATCACACAATAGATTGCTGATCAGCAATGCGTTTCTTTTGACATGCAGAAAGTATGAGGTCAAGATATTTCCCTTCTATTAACGCATCCAGTCCAAATAAGATGCTCTGCTTTCTGTTCCGCTCTTTTGCGGATATTGCTAACTGCAAGGGGGCAACAGAAAGCTACTAAAAAAGCTATAAAGAAGAGTAAGATAGATTATGAGAGTAAACTTGCTCAGAATATAAAAATAACAGTAAAAGTTTCTACAAATATATAAAACAAAAAAGAGTGGCTAAGCTAAATATTGGTCCTTTAGAGGATGAGAAGGGAGATTTAATAATGGGAGATGAGGAAATGGCTGAGGAACTGAACAGGTTTTTTGGGTCGGTCTTCACAGTGGAAGACACAAATAACATGCCAGTGACTGATAGAAATGAGGCTATGACAGGTGAGGACCGTGAGATGAATGTTATCACTAAGGAGGTAGTGATGGGCAAGCTAATGGGGCTAAAGGTAGACAAGTCTCCTGGCCCTGATGGAATACATCCCAGAGTGCTAAAAGAGATGGCTAGGGAAATTGCAAATGCACTAGTGATAATTTACCAAAATTCACTAGACTCTGGGGTGGTCCCGGCGGATTGGAAATTAGCAAATGTGACACCACTGTTTAAAAAAGGAGGTAGGCAGAAAGCGGGTAATTATAACCAGCGAGCTTAACTTCGGTAGTAGGGAAGATGCTGGAATCTATCATCAAAGACGAAATAGCGAGGCATCTGCAATGCGTTTCCAATGAATTCTTTTGACATGCAGAAAGTATGAGGTCAAGATATTCCCTTCTATTAACACATCCAGTCCAAATAAGATGCTCTGCTTTCTGTTCCACTCTTTTGCGGATATTGCTAACTGAATCTTGAGTGTCGTCGATTCAACTGTGATTAGACTGCAAAGCTGTTCGGGCGCACAGAGGGAGAATTCAGAATGTCCAATTCACATAACAAGCACATCTTTTGGGGACTTGTGGGAGGAAACCGGAGCTCCCGGATGAAGCCCCTGCAGACACAGGGAGAACGTGCAGACTCCACACAGACAGTGACCCAAGGCAGGAATCGAACCCGGATCCCTGGTCCTGTGAAGCAACAGTGCTAACCACTGTGCTACCGTGTTGCCCAAGCTATTCCACAACAAGTTGCTGTATTCCACCACAAACTGTATCCCCATGGCTAGCTAATCCCTCACTCCTTCATCACCATCAAACCAACCCCAGTTCATTGAGCAGAGTAGAAAAGTATCCATTGAAGTCAAAATTACAAATCAGGGGCGGGATTCTCCCCTACCCGGCGTGACGGAGGGTCCCGGCGTAGGGGAGTGGCGCCAACCACTCAGGGGTCGGGCCTCCCCAAAGGTAGGGAATTCTCCCCACCTTTGGGGGCCAGCCCCGCGCCGGAGCGGTTGGCACCAGAAGACTGGCGCAAACAACCGACGCCCCCGGCAGTGGGGCTGGCCGAAAGGCTTTCGCCGGTCGGCGCATGCGTCAGCAGTGACGTCATGCGCGATGTGGGTTTCTCTTCCGCTTCCGCCATGGCGGAGGCCGTGGCAGCCGCGGAGGAGAAATAGTGCAGCCAGGGCAATGGCCCAGAGTCTGAGCGGGGGGGGCCCCGATCGCGGGCCAGGCCACCGTGGGGGCACCCCCCCCCGGGGTTCGGTTGCCCCCCCCCGCCCCCCCCCCCCCCCCCCCCCCCCCCAGAACCCCGGGGCCCGCTCGCGCCGCTGATCCCACCATTCCAGAGGTGGTTCAAACCTCGGCAGCGGGAGAGGCCTCCCAGCGGCGGGACTTCGGCCCATCCGGGCCGGAGAATCGCCGCAGGGGCCTCTCCGATCGGAGTGGCGAGATTCCCGCCACTGCCACTTCCCGGGTGGCGGAGAATCTCTGCCACGGCGGGGGTGGGATTTTCGGCAGCCCCAGGCGATTCTCCGACCCCGCTGGGGGTTGGAGAATTTCGCCCCTGGAGAGATGTGAGATCGGCTGTCAAACTGTTATTGCCCATTTAAGTATGTTGCACAAATCATGGCGAGTGATACTGAAGCATGCAGACCTGGGGGATCCCTGCTCTGCATTGAGTTAGCTAATCTCAACTGGGGTAGCAATTGAGGCCGTCAAGATGGGCCTCAGCATTCCTGAGAATGGAAAGGGAAAAATAAGCCAGGTTTCCCATTCTGATTATCAGCATTGATAGCCACTATCCCACAGGAAGAATGCAAGTGTCTGGATGCCAGCTGGTGGTGGGATCAGGTTCAAATCTGAAAACCCTCTGAAAAGCTCTTACATAACAAAAAGACTCCTAAACCGGATATGTTGTCAGTGTAAACCAATAAGTGGTGGACGTGCATGGCAGGTCAGTGTGTACTCTGACTGACGCACACTGTGCTGCACTCCAGTATGTTCCCACTTTCCAACATATAGATTTCTTTTTGTAATTATTGGAGTGTGCTGCAATCAAAATGTGCAGTTGCTGGAAGTAGGGTCAGAGTCGGTCAGTGTCACATAGGTTCCTGTTTGTTTTTGATAAAGTTGCTTATTGTCCCACTTATTGGCTTAGGTTCTCGGTGCAGAGCTGCAAGTCATGGCAAATGGTGAAAACATTGTGATGCCATTAAGCTAATCAGTACTCTGCTCTCCACTGTTCTCTCACCATTTTAGTGGCTCCTCTTTAAAAGGAAACTGTTTCTGAGATTTACAGTATTATTATGTGAAGTGCCTGTGCACTTTGGCCTGTTCTTGCCTTCGGGTTGTAGTTTAGAACTTTTAGTCAGAGGCAGGTTTGGAGTATTTTGTGTGAACCCTCCCAGGGGCTGGTTTAGCTCACCAGGCTAAATCGCTGGCTTTTAAAGCAGACCAAGCAGGCCAGCAGCACGGTTCGATTCCCGTACCAGCCTCCCCGGACAGGCGCCGGAATGTGGCAACTAGGGGCTTTTCACAGTAACTTCATCGAAGCCTACTCGTGACAATAAGCGATTTTCATTTCATTTCAGTTATGTTGTTAAGATCATGGATGTGGAATTGGCTGGCAACCCAACATAAAATTATTACATCCATTGAGCACGTGAGAACCAGGACTGAGAGATATCAGAGAGGCAACTGTGGCCATATCGATCGCTCCTTTTAAAATATTTAGTGCTATTTGGTCATTTTCTTTTTGTTTACTCAAGGGATGTGGGCATCGCTGGCTAAGCCAGCATTTATTGCCCATCCCTGATTACCCCTTGAGACGGTGGTGGTGAGTTGCCTTCTTGAACCGCTGAAGTCCATGTGGTGTAGGTACGCCCACAGTGCTGTTAGGGAGAGAGTTCCAGGATTTTGACCCAGTGACAGTGAAGGAATGCCAATGTATTTCCAAGTCAGGTTGGTGAGTGGAGAGGAATATTAATAATAAAAAATAATAAAAATTGGGAATTTGGAGGTGGTGGTGTTCCCATGGTATCTGCTGCTCTTGTCCTTCTAGATGGTAGTGGTCATGGGTTTGGAAGGTGCTGCCTAAGGAACCTTGGTGAGTTACTGCAGTGCATCTTGTAGATGGTACACACGGCTGCCACTGTTCGTTGGTGGTGGAGAAAGTGAGTCTTTGTGGAAGGGATTCCAAATAAGCGGGCTGCTTTGTCCTGGATGGTGTCCACCTTCTTAAGTGTTTTTGCTGTTACGCTCACCCAGGCAAGGAGAGAGTATTCTACTACACTCCTGACTTGTGCCTTGTAAGTATTGGAGGGACTTTGGGGAGTCAGAAAATGAGTTACTTGCATGGTAGGATTTTCAGCCTCTGACTTGTTCTTATAGCCACAGTATTGATGTGGCTAGTTCAGTTTCTGGTCAATGGTAACTGCCAGGATGTTTACTGTGGGGGATTCAGTAATGCCATTGATTGTTAAGGGGCAATTGTTAGATTCTCTCTTGTCGGAGATGGTCATTGACTGACACTTTTGTGGCGCGAATGTAAGTTGCCACTTGGCAGCCAGAGCAACTGTGCAGGGCCCGGAGCACAAGGCAGTGGGAGCAGCGGCCAATGGGGTTCCGCATTGTAACCACCCCACACCATTGGGAAACCAGTGGGTGTGGGTGCGCTGGCAGCAGAGCAGAGGACCCCGCCAACAGAGAATTCTGCTTACAATGTTTTGGCCTTAACTGCTTTTTGTAGTAGTGAATTCCACAACCTCACAATTCTCTCGGTGAAGAAATTTCTCCTCATCTCTGTCCTAAATGGGCTACCCCGTCTCCTCAGACTGTGTCTCCTGGTTCTGGAACCCCCACCATCAGGAACATCCTATCTGTATCTACCCTGACTGGTCCTGCTGGAATTTTATAGGTTTCTATGACATTCCCCCCTCATTCTTCTAAACTTCAGCGTTTCTAATCCTAACCGACTCAATCTCCTCTCACAGGTCAATCCTGACATTCCAGGAATCTGTCTGGTAAACCTTCTCTGCATTTATTCTGTACCAAGAATATCCTTCCTCAGAAAAGCAGAACAAAACTGCACACAGTATAGATTATTTGTATTCCCTGATGGCAGCTTTACAGGAATGTACAGCACAGAAACAGGCATTTAACCCACCTCATCTATATTGGTGTTAATGTTCCACACAACCCCCCTCCCACCCTTCTTGATCACACTATCAGGGTAACCTCCAGCTTCTTTCTTCCTCATGTTGTTTATCAACTTCCTTCACAGTATCTATTATAGATATCATAGAATTTACAGTGCAGAAGGAGGCCATTTGGCCCATCGAGTCTGCACCGGCTCTTGGAAAGAGCACCCTACCCAAGGTCAACACCTCCACCTTATCCCCATAACCCAGTAACCTCACCCAACACTAAGGGCAATTTTGGACACTAAGGGCAATTTATCATGGCCTAACCTACACATCTTTGGACTGTGGTAGGAAACCGGAGCACCCGGAGGAAACCCACGCACACACGGGGATGTGCAGACTCCACACAGACAGTGGACCAAGCCGGAATCGAACCTGGGACCCTGGAGCTGTGAAGCGATTGTGCTATCCACAAGGCTACCGTGCTGCCCTATACTAGAACCATAGAATGGTTATCGCACAGAAAGAGTTCATTCAGCACAATGTCTTTGTGTTAGTTCTCGCCAACAACAACTCAGATAGTCCCGCTCCTTGACCATTTCCCTGAAGCCCCAAAAATATTTTCTCCAGTCCTCTTTTGAAAACTGCAATCGATTCTCTCCACCAAACGCTCAGGCAGTGCTTTCCTGATCCAAAAGTAAGTTTTTCCTCATGTCGCTCCGGGTTAATCACCTTGGGGTTTTCAACTTTCTGTCTATAGGAACAATTTCTCTCCATTTACCCTTTAATAACGGTATTACAATTGAACAACAATGAGGGAGGAGCTGGCCAGAGTTGATTGGAGAAGGAGCCTAGCAGGGAAGACAGTGGAACAGCAATGGCAGGATTTTTGGGGGTTATTCAGGAGGCATAACAGAAATTCATCCCAAGGAGGAGGAAAGATGCTAAGGGGAGGATGAGGCATCCTTGGCTGACAAGGGAAGTCAAGGACAGCATAAAAACATAAGAAACAGCATACGATGTGGCGAGGATTAGTGGGAAGCCAAAGGATTGGGAAGCCTTTAAAAGCAAGCAGAGGACAACTAAAAAAGCAACAAGGGTGGGGAGAGAACATGGAACATGTGTGCCAGCCATCTATTAATATAAAAGAAGATAGCAAGAGTTTTGTTCAATATATAAAAGGTAAGAGAGAGGCAAGAATGGACATTGGACCACTGGAAAACGTGGCTGGAGAAGTAGCAATGGGGAACAAAGAAATGGCAGAGGAACTGAATAATTACTTTGCATCAGTCTTCATGGGTGGAAGACAGCAGTTGGATGCCAGAGCTCCAGGGGAATCGGGGGCAGGGGCGAGTGCAGTGACCATTACTAAGGAGAAGGTTCTGGGGAAACTGAAAGGTGGGAAGGTGGATAAATCACCTGGACCGGATGGACTACAATGTGGAAAAGTGCGAGGTGAATGGAGGGATAGACTATTTTCTAAATAGGAAAAGGTTTTGGAAATCAGAACCACAAAGGGACTTAGGAGTCCCAGTTCAAGACTCTCTTAAGGTTAATTTGCAGGTTCAGTCGGCGGTTAGGAAGGCGAATGCAATGTTAGCATTCATGTCGAGAGGGCGAGAATACAAGACCAGGGATGTACTTCTGAGGCTGTATAAGGCTCTAGTCAGACCCCATTTGGAGTATTGTGAGCAGTTGTGGGCCCCGTATCTAAGGAAGGATGTGCTGGCCTTGGAAAGGGTCCAGAAGAGGTTCACAAGAATGACCCCTGGAATTAAGAGCTTATCATAGAGGCTAGGTTAATGACTCTGGATCTGTACTCATTGTAGTTTAGAAGGATGAGGGGGGGGGGACTTATTTAACCGGAGGTAGAAACCATTCATTGATTTCTTCAAGGAGGATTGAGGGGTCAGTAAGGGAGGGGGTTCTTTGGGGGGGTGGGGGGGGGGGGGGGGTAAGAAGGTGAAAATGGGGAAGGTGGGACCTGGTTTGGGGTTGGTGCCAGGGGGCTGGACGGTTGTTGTTTATTGGGTTGATGTTTTGTTCTTCTGATATTTTGTACATTTTGGTTAAAAAGCCTTGAATAAAAATATTTAAAAAAGAATTGTACCCTTTAATTTCTGTCACCTAGCTTCGTTCTTCTGGCCAAAATGAATCACTTCACACGTCTCTGCATTAAATTGAATTTGCCATGTGCCTTCCCATCCCACCAGCCTGGCTATATCCTCTTGAAGTGCATCACTATCCTCCTCAGTTCACAACGCTTCTTGCATCATCTTCAACTTCTGAAATTGTGCCCTGTACACCCAGGTCCAGGTTACAATTAAAAATAAAGAAAAGCAGTTATCGCTCCATATACCATCCCCCTGTCCAAAGTAAGTAAATTTTGTTCTCACTGGAACGACGGAGGTTGAGGGGCGACCTGATAGAGGTCCACAAAATTATGAGGGGCATAGACAGGGTGGCTAGTCAGGGACTTTTCCCAGGGTAGAGGGGTCAATTACAAGGTGGCATAAGGTTTAAGATGCGAGGGGCAAGGTTTAGAGGAGATGTACGAGGCAAGTTTTTTACACAGAGGGTAGTGGGTGCCTGGAACTCGCTGCCGGAGGAAGTGGTGGAAGCAGGGCCTGGGGCCTCACGGTAGCATGGTGGTTAGCATCAATGCTTCACAGCTCCAGGGTCCCAGGTTCGATTCCTGGCTGGGTCACTGTCTGTGTGGAGTCTGCATGTCCTCCCCGTGTGTGCGTGGGTTTCCTCCGGGTGCTCCGGTTTCCTCCCACAGTCCAAAGATGTGCGGGTTAGGTGGATTGGCCATGCTAAATTGCCCGTAGTGTAAGGTTAATGGAGGGATTGTTGGGTTACGGGTATACGGGTTACGTGGGTTTAAGTAGGGTGATCATTGCTCGGCACAACATCGAGGGCCGAAGGGCCTGTTCTGTGCTGTACTGTTCTATGTTCTATGTTCTAGGGACAGTAGTGACGTTTAAGGGGCGTCTTGACAAATACATGAATAGGATGGGAATAGAGGGATACGGACCCCGGAAGTGTAGAAGTTTTAGTCTAGACGGGCAGCATGATCGGCGCAGGGTTGGAGGGCCGAAGGGCCTGTTCCTGTAATTTTCTTTGTTCTTTTTTTTAATAGGATATAATTAAATAATTAAACAGTAATCTAATGATATTCTAGCTAATAATAATATTTATTATTGTCACAAATAGACTTACATTAACACTGCAATGAAGTTACTGTGAAACACCCCTAGTCGCCACATTCTGTCACCTGTTCGGGTACACTGAGGGAGAATTCAGAATGTCCAATTCACCTAACAGGCACGTCTTTCGGGACTTGTGGGAGGAAACCGGGGCACCCGGAGAAAACCCACACAGACACGGGGAGAACGTGCAGACTGCACACAGACAGAGTCCCAAGCCGGGAATCGAACCCGGGACCCTGGCGCTGTGAAGCAGCAGTGCTAACCAATGTGCTCCCATGCCACTATGCTGAAGACTAATGATTCAAATTACCACATGGTTTGAAATAAAATGCCGACCAGCACGGATATATTTCACTTGAAATGTATAGTTTTACTCACCCTCAGCCCCCATCATCCTGAACCTGAGAGAGAAAGTTTAAATGTAGCATTTCAACAGAGTACAGCTAACTCAGAAATGAGATTTAGGCTTTTCTTAGTCTGTTCAGTTGAGTTAACACAGTTAGCGTCGTGACAATTGTCTTCACAGATTGTGTCAACTAAACATAAAAGTTTTACCCATGGCAATGGCTCTTTAAATGTTGACAACGTTTGCACAGCAGGCCCGATGGGCCGAATGGCCTAATTTTGTTCCTGAGTATTATGGTCTGTTACTGAACTGCATATTCCTTGAGTAATTGTCTTCATTTGTAATCATTCTTTTCATGCTTAGGAGTATTTGATCGGACAGACTTATGCTGCAGAGAGCACGACCATTGTGAGCATAAAATATCTGCTTTTGAATATAACTATGGAATGAGGAACTTCAGGCTGCACACCGTGTCCCATTGTGACTGTGATTATAGGTAAGCCCAAAGCCAAGGGCTTATGACTGAAGACTCATGTTGGGACCGTATGGAAGTCCTGATGCACTGATCCCTGTGGGAAATGCCCAGAAAGTTTGAACTTTCGATGGGCAATTCTCCTGCTCCCTGGGGCCCTCCACAAATACCTCCGACTCTTCCGTTATAGTTGGAGACTTTGGACAGTTCGGATGTCATGTTAGGAAGTTGGAATTAAGTAAAAAGTAAAGAATTGGATAAAAAAGAAACTGATAGAGATTTAGCTGGACTGAGGGCTTGTGAAATGCAGTTTTGCCTGGTAGCAGGGTGAAACAGATGTTTTGTTAAGCCAAGTGGAGACCGACAGTCCAGGTACCTAGATCATAGCACACGCAGTTGCAAAGCAGAGCTCTTGCAGGAGAATTGAGCTGTTATACAGAGATGGAAAGCATTAGAAATCTGTCTGAGTCAGACCTCATACGTCTACGTTAAATTCAAAGAAAAGGTCCCAAAAGAAAGGTACCAGTGTGGTAATTGTTTGCTAGATTTGGCTCATGGTGTTCAAACCTATGGGAAATGTTAGACAGGAAAATCTGTCTAATTCCTGCGTAACCCCATCACTCATTCATACTGACCCCCTTTACCCCTCTCATTTCCAACTATCTCTCCTGACACCCAGACTACCATTGATCCCCGATTTATCCCCAACTACCCATGGCTATCTCCCTGAGTGCTTGGCAGTCCCCCCATCCATAGATTCCTCAATCCTCTAGACTATCCCTCTGACCTCTTGACTATTCCTTTGGTTACCCAACGAACACCTCGACCTGACCCGACTGCCCCTCCCCACCAAGCTACCCAACCCATCGACTACCTTACTACCTTACTCACCTACCCACCTCAGAGTTCAGAACTCTGGGTCTGTACTCGTTGGAGTTTAGAAGGATGAGGGGGATCTTCTTGAAACTTACAGGATATTGAGAGGCCTAGGTAGAATAGGCGCGGAGAGGATGTTTCCACGAGTAGGAAAATCTAGAACCTGAGGTCACAGCCTCAGACTGAAGGGACGATCATTTAAAACAGATGAGGAGGAATTTCTTCAGCCAGATGGTGGTGAATCTGTGGAACTCTTTTCTGCAGAAGGCTGTAGAGGCCAAAACATTGAATATCTTTAAGACAGAGATAGATAGTTTCTTGATTAATAAGGATATCAGGGGTTATGGCGAGAACGCAGGAGAATGGGGATGAGAAACATATGATTGAATGGAGGAGCAGACTCGGGCTGAATGGCCTAATTCTGTTCCCATGTCTTATGGTCTTCCCATCCTACCCATTCACTTATTCAGTAACGTTCATAATGGACCTTTAAATTTACCACATGCCAGCAAGTGCTGTGAAAAGGGGGCATGTCCTGTCTTCCCCTCAACTCCACTCAACTGCGATGGAGTTCCCTGAGGGACACTGTGCTCCACATTTCTGGGAAAGCCGGGATTGGAAAACCCAGCAAGAAATATGGAGAAGCATTGAGTCGGGGGAAGGTTTGAGCAGAGCATCAATCCAACAATGATTGCCGTTCTTCAGACGATCTGAGCAATGGTTGGAGTATGCTGAACTGCAATTCAAAAACTTGTAGCTAACAGGTGAGGGAAGGATGTAGGTGAGGTCAGTGCCCAGCGGCTGTGCCTGTGGGGATGTGGCAGGAATGGTTGATTCTTAGGAGGAAGCAGTGATGGGTGCCTTGATGGGCCTTTTGGAGAATACTCACAGAGACAGATGAAATGGATTTATTGAGGTGGTATTAAAGCTTCAAATGGAGGCTGGAGAACAGGAAGTCAAAGGAATAGTGATGGGTTAGAGTAGGAACTTGACGAGGTGGGGCAAAGTACAAAAGAGGATAGAAATGTAAGTTGGCTTGGCTGGATGATTGGAAGCAGAGGAGACGGGAGAGAGAGGCAAAGAAACAAGGAACAGTGGTTCAGGTAGCCTTGTTAACATCAACACTGGGAAATTCAGCATCATGCAAATTAACTCTTTGTTAACTTTATTTCCCCCTGACCTCAGGTTCAGAAAATGTCTCCTGAATGTGAACGATACTATGTCCACACTGGTTGGAATAACATTTTCAGCATCCTGCAGGTCCCCTGTTTCAATCTGGAACTCGTTGAACATTGTGCTATAAACACTTGGTGGAGACGGTGAGACTATCAATACATGTTCTTCCCTCCCTTCCCGCCCTTCCCAATCTCTTTTATTATATCCCTGGTAACTGATCACATTCCAAGTGACAATTCTTCATAGGGTAAATTTTAGAATCTGCATTTCCCAGCACAGAGCTTTGCCAATCAGGAACACATATCGGGAATTCAGCCCGTGGGTGAGTGGGCCTGTGCAGGATTTCCCCTGCATTAAAATTTAATGAGGGACCTGGTAACTCTTGTACCTAATTCCCGGTGTTTGCAAACAGCAGATAAAATTCTGAAGTGAGATTGCAAATGATCCCTCAGGCATTAATCTAGGCAACGGGTTTCAGCACCTGCCAAGAGCAACACAGTCAAGTTCAATCCAGTGTGTACCCAACAACCACACACACGCATTCGAGGAAGATGTTTGGGTGTTAAGCACAAGTGGGAAACCAAGATCTTTCCTTCTTTTTTTTCCAGGGGTATTGTGACTAAGTGTAGACCCCCTATGGAAGCCCAAAGATTCACCCAGGAGCTAAGGCACCCAATCTCATTGGCGTATCTAGGGTCAGGGTGAGATGAACCATTTTGAATAGTGCTGACGGACACTCAAGTCAATATGCCAATTGAGATACTTGCTTGAGGGGTGAGGAGATATGGCACTGGCAAGTCACTTGTGAGCTGAGATACCAGATAATGAACCTTATTAGTATGTTGGCACACGGCCCTCCTGATTTACCTGATAGTGCCAGTGTTCTTTAGAAAAGCCTAGTCCTGAACACCATGTTGGCCATGCTTGAACTTCGCATGTACCTAGCACTTGTATCTTTTTGGTATCTGGAACGTGAGCACTCAGGAGGCAGGAGCCACTGGAATTTTGGTGGTGTGCGGTGACATCCCTATCACTTTCCCATACCATTGGACTTCTCTAGGGTGGATGAAAGAGTCACCCAACCCCAACCCCAATAATAATTCACCTGCTTGACACTTCAGGGCTGAGATCCAAGAGTCCTAACTGTTCTTAATCTCCTTACCTGACTTCTTTGGATCCCCTGTTACCCTGCATTATGCTTCAAGCATCGAGCAAATTGAAGGCCATTGCGCCTCATTTCTAAGCTCAGCTAAAACAACCCCTGTTATACTCGAATGCCATTTTAATCTGATAGACAAGCTTTTGGCTGCCATCCATTTCAGAGCAAATTTGTGTTGAATTAAAGGTAGTTTTGTGTCCGGGTGGCACGGTGGTGCAGTCCTTAGCACTGCTGCCTCATGGCTCTGAGGACCCGGGTTCAATCCCGGCCCCGGGTCACTGTCCGTGTGGAGTTTGCACATTCTCCCCGTGTCTGTGTGGGACTCACCCCCACAACCCTAAGAAATGTAGGGTAGGTGGATTGGTAACGCTAAATTGCCCCTGAAAAAGAGGTGGCTTTGTGTGGAGATTAGGATCCAGGAGGAGCTGGATTAAAATCTCTTGGGTAAATTGAAGGAATAGACTGTTGATGGTGCAAGTTTCTCCTCCGCTAAGGTTTAACCGACTTGTGTTTCTGTATCTCTCTCTCTCTCTCAGCTGCAATCCCACTGAACTGGTGTCGCAGGCCATTTTACACCATCAATCCAAATATAACTACAGCCAGCCCATTTTTGAAATGGAATCCGGGCCCAAACCCACATCAGGCCCCATAGCAACCAGCAGACAGAACCAAATGGCCACCTCTCTTAATTTGTTGCCAAACTCAATCCAAAGGATGAAGAGGAAAAACAAAAAGAAATGTCAAAAGTGCAAAGGTCACCGGAGGCGAAAAACCAAAGTTCCTTCCAAAAATATCTTGAGGATGCGGGAAGGGATGATGTCCACAACGGCACACAACGAGACAGGTTTCAACCCTGCTCTTGGGCAGAATTTGATGGCAAACCCATTCCCTGTGGAACTGGGGGAGAAGGATGTTCGGAGAAAGCTGTTGCAAAGAAATGCTTCCAATGCGTTAAAAAGCCAAGTGAATGGCACCATAGCTATTAGATGGGGTGAAAATATCAGTAAAGAGCATCATCTCATCATCCTGGGAGAACCGAGCTTACCCAAGAATGTGCGCTCCACCTTATCATCAAACCAAAATGTAACTCTGCCTTTGATAAGGCGGGACAAGAGCATTGAAAAAAACAAGATGGATAGCTCCTTCTCCCTTCCCTCAAGAGAAAAATTCAACTTGAGCAGGTTTTCCAAGAACAAAGGTTTGAAATTCTTGCCAAATCCCATGGATAGAAAAGGCCTTGCATCTGCCAATCCCGAATGTGGAATTGGAAATATCAGCCGTTCTGGAATCATTGGCGCCTCCTCCAGTGTTCGTCAGTCTCCGGATCCAGCCAGGCGGCGTCGGACAAAAGATAAAGGTCCAGCTCAAACTTTACTTAAATGTTTTACTGTCGTTATTTATTGAACCAAGATGTAACTTGCTATTTGAAATATCTTAGCAGATAAAGCAGGCGAGTGGCATTGCATCAAGGAACAGAGTCAAATGGCTGGATTCTCCGGTCCACCAGTCATGGATTTCTCGGCTGTGCACCTTGGCCGGCAGCGAGGTTTTACCGTTCCCGCCACCTACCAATGGAATTTCCCATTGTGGCCACCCCATCGCAGCAGGACACCTGTGGGCGTGGATGAGCTGCTAGCACAGCAGAGAATCCCCCCGGTGGTGAATCCCGCCCAAAATGTGACGGGGATCAGAACAGCAAATGTGGTGTTAGGACGTGTGGGTTCAGTATGCCTGTTCGTTATTTTTGGGCGGCATGGTGGCACAGTGGTTAGCACTGCTGCCTCACAGCTCCAGGGACCCGGGTTCAATTCCGGCCTCAGGTGACTGTGTGGAATTTTCATGTTCTCCCCGTGTTTGCGTGGATTGCCTCCAGGTGCTCCGGTTTCCTCCCACAGGTTAGGTGGATTGGCCATGCTATATTTCCCTTAGTGTCCAGAAAGGGTAGGTGGGGTTACGGGAATAGGGTGGAGTCGTGGGCTTAGGTAGGATGCTCTTTCCAAGGGCCAGTGTAGACTCAATGGGCTGAATGGCCTCCTTCTGCATTGTAGGGATTCTATGAAAATTAAACATGCACAAATCTCAATATTTCCATTACTGTTTTAAAAATACCGATTAAATTAGCATTATTTTAATTGCACTTAGCGATATATTGAGGGGTTCACAATTTAAGGTAAATTTGAAATCAGAGAATTTATTCAAACTCTACTTTGCTCTAACTGTATTCAATTTCAAACTGACCTTTGCAAATCTAAATAATTATTCATGTTTCAAAACAATAACATGCTACTTCGAGAAATATTTTTAAAATGTGTCCATTGTTGTCACCTGTCCTGGCTGATAAACTTGTTTTGTGTCTAATTATTTTGCTCACTCAGTTAACTCTATTAGAGTGAATCAATGCTCTTCATTGTGAGTCGCAATGAAGGAATTACTGGCTGTCCCTCACAACAGCCATCCTCCTGAAATCATGCTCAAAGTTCTGCTAGGGGTTTGCAAATTCAATACCCATCTTCCTTCCACTCCAGCCTGATTCTCAAGCTCTGACTGCACATTTCCCATCTTAATATTCTTGCTTTGAAATCTACTACTCAGTTTACTTTTCTGATATTGTCATTTCTTTAAAGCCCTTCCTCTCACAAAGTTGGCTCCCAAAATTGACTTCTCCCATGATTTAACGCTCAGCGAGTAATTGGTTATAAAGTTATGCTTACTGTCTGTCCCCTTCGACTTCTTAATTCATATTTTCATGCAGAATGTCCGTGATCCTGTATACTGGGAAATGACTGCCACACTTCCTGGCTGTTAATAAGTGCCCAGCCTGAAAGTCCCTAAAGTTGCAGAGTAGAATATAAATACTGAAGGTAATACTAGAGTAAGCATTGTGGTAGTATGACTAGGGGTATTACGGTACCTGGGAGTGTGAGCTGCCATTGGTGCAGAGGGCTCGCTGCCCATTGGCCCAAGTATCGTGTCCTCTGTATTCGCATTGGTCGAGAGGAAGGTAGCTCTGCCTCCGAGGCGGGGTATAAGAACCCGTGTTCCCCAGCAGCCAGGTCATTTCTGTACTCCTGCTGCTTGGCACACTTCTTGCTGACTAAAGCCTTCGCTTCGGACTATTCCTTCGTTTCGTGTCCATTGATTGTGCATCAAGCATAGAGTGACATATTAAATCAAATCCACTAATACATGGTATTAAACCCAAATTAAACCTAAGCACTGGGCAAACATTGTCCCGAGTCCAAGAGACGGTTTGGAGGGTAGTAAAAAGGAAGAAATATTTAGGATCAACAAAAGTATAACAGAGAGACAGGCAGTGTCAAGCGTGTTAAACACAGTAACAGTTGGTGTAATGAATAACGAGTTTCAGAAAAACAAAAAATGCTGGAAATAGTCAGCGGGTTGGGCAGCATCTGCAGCAGGAAAAGCAGAGTTAATGGTGGAATTCTTCCTTTAGGAGACTATGTGTTGGCGGACGGCTCTGGCGTAGCTTTTCCCGCTGGCCAGAATGGCGGGATCCTGTGGCAGATTCTGCGCTTGGCAGCTCATTAATTATGCACAGGCACATCCCCTCCAAGTCACCTGACAGGCCGGGAGCTGATTCGGCCACCTTTGTCAGCTGGCAGGTTTGAAGGTCCCAGTGCCATGTTTAACCAGCGCAGCACACTCATCACTATCACCAACCCACCTGCCTTCAGGAGACCCACCAACATGCCAGGAGGCCCCAGAAGCAAAAGGCAAATAGCCTCAAGAAGAAGGCAGCATCTATTTTCATCGCCCAGGCCCTCGAGGAAGGGAGTCCAGGTCCACAGACATGTCCTCTACCCATGGGATGGCTCAAGAAAGCACACCAAACTCAACTCTCTAACCTGGGAGGCCATTTCCCAGGAGGTCTGCACGGTTGATACCCACCCACGATACTCCACACTGTGCAGGAAAGAGATGAATGGTTCCATCTGCTCCGCCAGGGTAAGTCCTCCCTCAGCTCCATTGACTATCAAACTCTCAGCGGGTCATCATGTACTGAAACAACTACTCTGTTCACAGATCTCACACATTCAGTCGAGGGGGACGCACATCAACACTTTCCCTCTGAACAAGACATTCACAACACCACCATCCCAACTGTCTTGTTGCTCACACTCCATTCTATCCCTTCCGGAGATGGTGCCCCACACACAGCATTCCAGCCAACCTCTACTTCATCCTCTTTGATCATATCTCCTTCTTTTGTCTCCATACAGGCCAGACTTCCACAGAACAAGCGAGAGGGAGCCTGGACTGGAGGAGGGATGGCAGAGATCCTCATCCTTGACTTCGAGGAGGCTGCAGGAGAGCTTTCTGGTGACGACAGGGGTAGCTCCTGTGGCAATGGACAGCTTGGTCCCTTCCAACAACCTCATACAGAACTCAGCTCCGGTCACCACCCAATCCTGCAATTCACACTGAGAGCTGGGAAGTGGGAATCAGCGTCAGCTCATCCAATAGAACAGTCCTCTGGTATTTGTTCGATATCAGGCTAGCTGAGCAGCACCTGGAGCCTGTCTGAGGATGAGGGGTTATCAGGAGGAACGATCAAAGTGCTCACCCACACCCTCCACCAGCGCAGAGTCACACACTGACGGAGAGTAGTTCAAAGGTTAGGCTCGGGGTCACTTTATGGAGAACACCTCTCAGACCCGTCCCTGCAGCAGCCCGAGGTCTCCGGCTCTCGGAGGGCTAATGGGGACCAGCCACCTGCTCAGTCACAGTCAGATGAGCCTCTGGAAGTGGCTGCCAGCTCAATGGTGAAATGCAAAGGCAGGCAGCGGATCATGGGGCAGAGCTTTGAGAGTATCTCAGCCGTCTAGAGAGAACAATGGAGGAGTCCGTCTGTGTTCTGTCTGATGTCATGGCTCTGACATCCGAGCACCTCAAGGCCATCATGGGAAGGTTGGCAACCACCATGGAGACCCTGGTCCAGCAGATGCTGCTGGATTTGCAGTAGCCCCTGCACTCTATAGCCTCACATTCTGGTGGCCACCATCAGGATTTAGGCCATATGGGGCCCAGGCACCTTGACCTCCCTCCAGGTACCCAATCTCCTTCAGGAGTCAGGCTAGGGTCCTCTGGTACCCACTGGAAGATGAGCATCAGTCAGACAACTCGGTGGTCTCCACACAGGACACACCACAGGGGTATCACCACTCAGAGCCTCACTGCCCAAGCCCATACCAACTTAGGTAGTGCCAGGTGCCGAGGTTGCTTCTGCCCGAATCAATCTTTATTATTGTCACAAGTAGGCTTATATTAATACTGCAATGAAGTTACTGTGAAAAGACCCTAGTTGCTACACTCCAGCGCCTGTTCGGGTACACAGAGGGAGAATCCAGAATGTCCAATTCACCTAACAGCACATCTTTCGGGACTTGTGGGAAGAAACCGGAGCACCCGGAGGAAACCGACGCAGACACGGGAAGAATGTGCAGACTCCACACAGACAGTGACCCAAGACGGGAATCGAACCTGGGACCCTGGCGCTGTGAAGCAACAGTGCTAATCACTGTGCTACCGTGCCGCCGAACTTATGAATCTGGGTCCCGCCACAGCTCAAATCTCCAGAGGACGTCGGCCAAGGTCATTCCAGGCATCGGGACGTAGTAGTGAGCAGGCTGCATTCGGCCCGGCTGTGGATGTTTGGCTGCCCCAAGACCTAGCGTCAGGGTTAGGAAAGTTCAAAAGTATTGATGTCAGCTCAGGGTCATGGGTGCTCGTTGGCTGTGAATAATTCACGCTTGTTGAAAACCATTCCATGAGTATGTGAATGGAATGGTCAGAGGAAAGCAATTTTGGATCGGATCTTTGCAATCCTCTTATTCCAAGGTTCAACCCTTCTCACGCTCACGGTATCCCTTTAAACATTAACATTCATCCCATCTCCATCTCAGAGCAATTCTTTTCCGGACCCTTGTGCGTTGTCAGGGAGAGGTGCGTAATTCTTTATTTGGACTGTATGATAGATGGGTTCTCAAACCTGAGTCCTCAAGCGACAGCAATGGCTGAAGAGGGCTCATCAGCAATGTGGCTCTCTGCACACCTGAGTTTCCTAACTTACGGAGGCCCAAACCGAGACATGCACTTTAGGATGAGAGCATTGAGCTGGTCCGCATTTCCCTCCTGGACTCACCTTGCACCCCAACCCCAGTCAAGCCTCAAATCTTTGGTGGCCGCATGAGTCCCTGTTGAGGAGTTAGACACAGGTGTGTGGCCCCAGAGTGGGGGGTGGGGGTTGTGGGGAGGGGAGCATGGAGGAGGAGACCCTGTACCCCCTCAGCTCCAGGCACCGCACTGATCCAAGTTAGTGACAGACAAGGGTCCGTGTCCAGCAGCACGGTGTGATCCATGAAGACCAGCTCGGCATGGAGATGGAGGGCAGGAAGCAGTCTGCCATGGCACAGTGGGTAGCACTATGGCAGGTGGGCTTGGTATGTTGCGCTCACATCAAAGTCTCTTGCACCTTGTGCACCCCATTCTTTATCAATCGGGTTTTAGACCGACGTAATTTCCAGCAGGTGTGATGCAAGATTGGAAATCCTGATGGGATTCCAGCGGCCTGTTTTAATGAGCGGTCATGACAGGCAAATGAATGAAAATAGCGTTCACCGCACCAGCCAGCGGGACCCACCATTAACCCACCACTGGGAGATTTGCAATGTATTTTTACACTGGTGGATATGCGACTTTTTGGCCCCCGCTAGATTATCCGCTCATGCCTACCACCAAACCCGCCACGGGGCAGGATGGGAGAATTCCACCCAATGTTTCTGCTCTGTGGTCGTGGGTCATTGTATTCACCGCAGGAAATTGAGTAAATATCCCACATCTCTTCCATAGGCTGGTGGGCTGTGTTTAATGCCCGACATTCCTCTCTCCAACCCCCTCTTATCTCTCTTTGTTGCAGCTGGTCATGTTTGAAGCGTTGGTTGGGGAAGGTCAGGGGGCTTATCAGCGCTTGACATACAGGTCGAAGGAAATGTGATCCTCCAATCATTGCAAAGGGATTGGAGTTTAAAAGTAGGGAGGTTTTGTTGCAATTATAGAGGGGGTTGGTGAGGCCTCACCTGGTGTACTGCAGATAGGTTAGGTCCCCTTACCTAAAAAAGGATATAGTAACATGGGAGGAAGTCAAAAGGAGATTCAGCAGGCTAATTCCAGCGATGAGGCAGTTGTCCTATCAAGAGAGACTAATAGTCTGGGTCTGTATTGCTTGGAGTTTAGAAGAGTGAGGGGTGACCTTATTCAAACATATAACACCCTGAAGGGGTCTGACAGGGTAGATAGTGAGATGTTTTCACTAGTGGGAGAGTCTCAAACATAGCTACAAGATAAAGGACATGCCATTTAAAACTGAGATGTGCAGACATTTCTCCTCACAGAGGGTGGTGGTGGCTGGATCATTCAAAGTATTTAAAGTGGAGGTGGATAAATGCAGACTCCGCACAGACAGTGACCCAATGCTGGAATTGAGGCAGCAGTGCTAACCACTGTGTCACTTTACATATATATATGAAATGCACACTAATGAACAACATTTTTATATTTATTTTAACTTTGTTCCTTTTGTTTAGAGCTTAAACACCTTGCATATTGAAAAACGTCCAACATGCTATTTCATGCAATTGTTCAGTTACTCTCATTAACATTTTCATATACCTTCTCTTCATTCCCAAACAGTTCTCCAAACCTGTAATGAACTCCAATTGGCTTTATTGGTTGGCCAATTGGAGTATGAGCTCCCTCAATGATAGGTCATTGAGGGAGCCCATATAATCACCTGTGTAGGCTTTGTGAGCCAGTCTTTAGTTGACTGGACTGCTAGCAGCACTGTTTGTAGCTGCTCCTGTAATATCGTTATTTGTAAATAAATATTAGTGTGGTGACGGAACTCCTGCCTCCCGTGGATTACTACAAAACCCTAACATGTCCCATTGGAATACCACAGTCTCCATTTCAGTACATAATCCTTTCTTTATCAGATACATCCTCCAACTTCCCTTGAACAGCAATATAATAGATCCACAAACCATTGATCCAAATCTCAGAATCTATAAACTAAAAATACGATTTGATTCATTCTATCACCATAGGTCCGTGGCCTTGATAATCCTTTGTGCATAACAGGAAGATAGGAACAGGAATAGACTGTCAGCCCTTCAAACCCATCCCATCATTCAGTTAGATGATGGTTGATCTGTACCTCTACTCCATTTATCCACCTTTGATTCATGTCCTTTATTAACAAGAATCTATCATCGGAACTTCAAAAGGATGTCAATCCGAGACTTGGAAGTCCCAGATTCACAGTGTCCTTTATGTGGGAACAATGCTTTCATCCCCAATTAACCTAATATTGTTTAAGATTATGTCATCTGGTTCTGGATTCTCTCACCAGAAGGAATAATTTCGACATATCTAACGTATCGAATCTACAGCGAGAGGAGAGCCGGGAGTTTCAGTGTTTAAAACAGTGAGAGGGGAGCCGGGAGTTTCAGTGTTTAAAACAGCGAGAGGAGAGCCGGGAGTTTCAGTGTTTAAAACAGAGAGAGGGGAGCCGGGAGTTTCAGTGTTTAAACCAGCGAGAGATGAGCCGGGAGTTTCAGTGTTTAAAACAGTGAGGGGGAGCCGGGAGTTGTGATGATATGATCTGCATACTCGTCTGCCATTGGGCCAGAACGTCGGCTTACCATTGGCCCTGGTCGGTCATGTGCCTCTCGACCGATTGGCCGAGAGGCTGAGTTAACCACGCCTCTATCAACGAGGTATAAATGCTCAGAAGCCTGACGATCGTTCCTTTCCACTGTAGACGATCGCCAGGCTGTGTTCTAGTTAATTAAACCCTGACATTGGTAAATCACTCGCCTCGCGTGCAATCGATGGTGCATCAGGAGTTTCAGTGTTTAAAACAGCGAGAGGAGAGCCGGGAGTTTCAGTGTTTAAAACAGTGAGAGGGGAGCCGGGAGTTTCAGTGTTTCAAACAGGGAGGGGGAGCCGGGAGTTTCAGTGTTTAATACAGAGAGAGGAGAGCCGGGAGTTTCAGTGTTTAAAACAGCGAGAGGAGAGCCGGGAGTTTCAGTGTTTAAACAGCGAGAGGGGAGCCGGGAGTTTCAGTGTTCAAACCAGCGAGAGGAGAGCCGCGAGTTTCAGTGTTTAAACAGAGAGAGGAGAGCCGGGGGTTTCAGTGTTTAAACCAGCGAGAGGAGAGCTGGGAGTTTCAGTGTTTAAAACAGAGAGAAGGGAGCCGGGAGTTTCAGTGTTTCAAACAGGAAGGGGGAGCCGGGAGTTTCAGTGTTTAAAACAGAGAGAGGCGAGCCGGGAGTTTCAGTGTTTAAAACAGCGAGAGGGGAGCCGGGAGTTTCAGTGTTTAAAACAGCGAGAGGGGAGCCGGGAGTTTCAGTGTTTAAACCAGCGAGAGGGGAGCAGGGAGTTTCAGTGTTTAAACCAGCGAGAGGAGAGCCGGGAGTTTCAGTGTTTAAAACAGCGAGAGGGGAGCCGGGAGTTTCAGTGTTTAAAACAGTGAGAGGAGAGCCGGGAGTTTCAGTGTTTAAAACAGCGAGAGGGGAGCCGGGAGTTTCAGTGTTTAAAACAGCGAGAGGAGAGCCGGGAGTTTCAGTGTTTAAACCAGCGAGAGGGGAGCCGGGAGTTTCAGTGTTTAAACAGCGAGAGGAGAGCCGGGAGTTTCAGTGTTTAAAACAGCGAGAGGGGAGCAGGGTGTTTCAGTGTTTAAACAGCGAGAGGGGAGCCGGGAGTTTCAGTGTTTAAAACAGAGAGAGGAGAGCCGGGAGTTTCAGTGTTTAAACAGCGAGAGGGGAGCCGGGAGTTTCAGTATTTAAAACAGCGAGAGGGGAGCCGGGAGTTTCAGTGTTTAAAACAGCGAGAGGAGAGCCGGGAGTTTCAGTGTTTAAACAGCGAGAGGGGAGCCGGGAGTTTCAGTGTTTAAAACAGCGAGAGGGGAGCCGGGAGTTTCAGTGTTTAAACAGAGAGAGGAGAGCCGGGAGTTTCAGTGTTTAAACCAGCGAGAGGAGACCTGGGAGTTTCAGTGTTTAAAACAGAGAGAAGGGAGCCGGGAGTTTCAGTGTTTCAAACAGCGAGAGGGGAGCCGGGTGTTTCAGAGTTTAAAACAGTGAGAGGCGAGCCGGGAGTTTCAGTGTTTAAAACAGAGAGAGGGGAGCCAGGAGTTTCAGTGTTTAAACAGCGAGAGGAGAGCCGGGAGTTTCAGTGTTTAAAACAGCGAGAGGGGAGCCGGGTGTTTCAGTGTTTAAAACAGGGAGAGGAGAGCCGGGAGTTTCAGTGTTTAAAACAGCGAGAGGGGAGCCGGGAGTTTCAGTGTTTAAACCAGCGAGAGGGGAGCAGGGAGTTTCAGTGTTTAAACCAGCGAGAGGGGAGCCGGGAGTTTCAGTGTTTAAAACAGCGAGAGGAGAGCCGGGTGTTTCAGTGTTTAAACAGCGAGAGGGGAGCCGGGAGTTTCAGTGTTTAAAACAGAGAGAGGAGAGCCGGGAGTTTCAGTGTTTAAAACAGCGAGAGGAGAGCCGGGAGATTCAGTGTTTAAAACAGCGAGAGGAGAGCCGGGAGTTTCAGTGTTTAAAACAGCGAGAGGGGAGCCGGGTGTTTCAGAGTTTAAACCAGCGAGAGGAGAGCCGGGAGTTTCAGTGTTTAAAACAGAGAGAGGAGAGCCGGGAGTTTCAGTGTTTAAAACAGCGAGAGGAGAGCCGGGAGATTCAGTGTTTAAAACAGCGAGAGGAGAGCCGGGAGTTTCAGTGTTTAAAACAGCGAGAGGGGAGCCGGGTGTTTCAGAGTTTAAACCAGCGAGAGGAGAGCCGGGAGTTTCAGTGTTTAAAACAGAGAGAGGAGAGCCGGGAGTTTCAGTGTTAAAAACAGAGAGAGGGGAGCCGGGAGTTTCAGTGTTTAAAACAGCGAGAGGGGAGCCGGGAGTTTCAGTGTTTAAAACAGCGAGAGGGGAGCCGGGAGTTTCAGTGTTTAAACCAGCGAGAGGGGAGCCGGGAGTTTCAGTGTTTAAAACAGAGAGCGGGCAGCCGGGAGTTTCAGTGTTTAAAACAGTGAGAGGAGAGCCGGGAGTTTCAGTGTTTAAACCAGCGAGAGGGCAGCCGGGAGTTTCAGTGTTAAAAACAGTGAGAGGAGAGCCGGGAGTTTCAGGTTGCGAGGACGGGACTGGTCGAGCGTAACGGAGGCGAGCAGTGGTTGGTCGGCGGTTGAGTCAGATGAGTCCGACGAGGAGCGATAGCGACCCGTGTCCCGTGATGGCGGCCCCTGGAGACGAGATGGCGGCATCCGCAGTACCTGTGGGTAAAATGGCGGCGTCCATGGAGCGCACGTTATGGGGTCGGAACAAAATGGCGGCGCCCATGGAACGCACATGGCTGTGGTGGATGAAGATGGCGGCGCCCATGGGGCGCACGTGGCGGTGCGGCAAAAGATGGCGGCGCCCACTGATCGCACGTGGGGTCGGGGGAAGTGGACGGCGGGGCCCATTGAGGGAGCGGCTGAGGCGTGGGGACCGGCGGCGCGATAGCGGCGACCGTCTGGGACTGACACACCGCTGCAAAGTGGCCTTTCTTTCCACAAGCTTTGCAGGTCGCTGTGCGGGCCGGGCAGCGTTGGCGAGGGTGCTTCTGTTGGCCGCAGAAGTAACAGTGGGGACCCCCAGGAAGTGCGGTGCGGCGAGCAGCGCAGGCATAGTGCGCGGGGGCGGCTGCTGGGGGGGCCGTTTGCGGGGTCCACGAGGGGTAGGACGGATGGGCCTGGGGAGCCGTTTGCGGGGTCCACGAGGGGTAGGACGGGTGGGCCGAGTGGCTAGCGGAGTAAGTGTGCGCACTACGGGAGGCGGCCGTCATGGAGAGCGCCAGGGCTTTGCGGCCGCGAGGTCGGGGGCGACCCCTTCCAGCAGTCGTTGCCGGATGGGGTCCGATGCAATGCCTGTAACGAACGCATCGTGCATGAGTAACTCAGAATGTTCCGTGGCTGTGAGGGCCCGGCAGTCGCAGTCTCGTACCAGAGGTATAAGGGCCCTCCAGAAGGGGAGCCGGGAGTTTCAGTGTTTAAACCAGCGAGAGGGGAGCCGGGAGTTTCAGTGTTTAAAACAGGGAGAGGAGAGCCGGGAGTTTCAGTGTTTAAAACAGAGAGAGGGGAGCCAGGAGTTTCAGTGTTTAAACCAGCGAGAGGAGAGCCGGGAGTTTCAGTGTTTAAAACAGCGAGAGGAGAGCCGGGAGTTTCAGTGTTTAAACCAGCGAGAGGGGAGCCGGGTGTTTCAGTGTTTAAAACAGCGAGAGGGGAGCCAGGAGTTTCAGTGTTTAAAACAGGGAGAGGAGAGCCGGGAGTTTCAGTGTTTAAAACAGAGAGAGGAGAGCCGGGCGTTTCAGTGTTTAAAACCGAGAGAGGAGAGCCGGGCGTTTCAGTGCTTAAAACAGCGAGAGGGGAGCCGGGTGTTTCAGTGTTTAAAACAGAAGAGGAGAGCCGGGAGTTTCAGTGTTTAAACCAGCGAGAGGGGAGCCGGGAGTTTCAGTGTTTAAAACAACGAGAGGGGAGCCGGGAGTTTCAGTGTTTAAACCAGCGAGAGGGGAGCCGGGAGTTTCAGTGTTTAAACCAGCGAGAGGGGAGCCAGGAGTTTCAGTGTTTAAAACACTGAGAGGAGAGCCGGGAGTTTCAGTGTTTAAAACAGTGAGAGGAGAGCCGGGAGTTTCAGTGTTTAAAACAGAGAGAGGAGAGCCGGGAGTTTCAATGTTTAAACAGCGAGAGGGCAGCCGGGAGTTTCAGTGTTTAAAACAGAGAGAGGAGAGCCGGGAGTTTCAATGTTTAAACAGCGAGAGGGGAGCCGGGAGTTTCAGTGTTTAAAACAGCGAGAGGGGAGCCGTGAGTTTCAGTGTTTAAAACAGCGAGAGGAGAGCCGGGAGTTTCAGTGTTTAAAACAGCGAGAGGAGAGCCGGGAGTTTCAGTGTTTAAAACAGAGAGAGGGGAGCAGGGAGTTTCAGTGTTTAAACCAGCGAGAGGAGAGCCGGGAGTTTCAGTGTTTAAACAGCGAGAGGGGAGCCGGGAGTTTCAGTGTTTAAACCAGCAAGAGGGCAGCCGGGAGTTTCAGTGTTTAAAACAGAGAGAGGGGAGCCGGGAGTTTCAGTGTTTAAAACAGCGAGAGGGGAGCCGGGAGTTTCAGTGTTTAAACAGCGAGAGGGGAGCCGAGAGTTTCAGTGTTTAAAACAGCGAGAGGGGAGCCGGGAGTTTCAGTGTTTAAAACAGCGAGAGGGGAGCCGGGAGTTACAGTGTTTAAAACAGCGAGAGGAGAGCCGGGAGTTTCAGTGTTTAAAACAGAGAGAGGAGAGCCGGGAGTTTCAGTGTTTAAAACAGAGAGAGGAGAGCCGGGAGTTTCAGTGTTTAAACCAGCGAGAGGAGAGCTGGGAGTTTCAGTGTTTAAAACAGAGAGAGGGGAGCCGGGAGTTTCAGTGTTTAAAACAGAGAGAGGAGAGCCGGGAGTTTCAGTGTTTAAAACAGCGAGAGGGGAGCCGGGAGTTTCAGTGTTTAAAACAGCGAGAGGGGAGCCGGGAGTTTCAGTGTTTAAACCAGCGAGAGGGGAGCCGGGAGTTTCAGTGTTTAAAACAGAGAGCGGGCAGCCGGGAGTTTCAGTGTTTAAAACAGTGAGAGGAGAGCCGGGAGTTTCAGTGTTTAAACCAGCGAGAGGGCAGCCGGGAGTTTCAGTGTTTAAAACAGTGAGAGGAGAGCCGGGAGTTTCAGGTTGCGAGGACGGGACTGGTCGAGCGTAACGGAGGCGAGCAGTGGTTGGTCGGCGGTTGAGTCAGATGAGTCCGACGAGGAGCGGTAGCGACCCGTGTCCCGTGATGGCGGCCCCTGGAGACGAGATGGCGGCATCCGCAGTATCTGTGGGTAAAATGGCGGCGTCCATGGAACGCACATAGCTGTGGTGGATGAAGATGGCGGCGCCCATGGGGCGCACGTGGCGGTGCGGCAAAAGATGGCGGCGCCCACTGATCGCACGTGGGGTCGGGGGAAGTGGACGGCGGGGCCCATTGAGGGAGCGGCTGAGGCGTGGGGACCGGCGGCGCGATAGCGGCGACCGTCCGGGACTGACACACCGCTGCAAAGTGGCCTTTCTTTCCACAAGCTTTGCAGGTCGCTGTGCGGGCCGGGCAGCGTTGGCGAGGGTGCTTCTGTTGGCCGCAGAAGTAACAGTGGGGACCCCCAGGGGGTGCGGTGCGGCGAGCAGCGCAGGCATAGTGCGCGGGGTTGGCTGCTGGGGGGGCCGTTTGCGGGGTCCACGAGGGGTAGGACGGATGGGCCTGGGGAGCCGTTTGCGGGGTCCACGAGGGGTAGGACGGGTGGGCCGAGTGGCTAGCGGAGTAAGTATGCGCACTACGGGAGGCGGCCGTCATGGAGAGCGCCAGGGCCTTTGCGGCCGCGAGGTCGGGGGCGACCCCTTCCAGCAGTCGTTGCCGGATGGGGTCCGATGCAATGCCTGTAACGAAGGCATCGCGCATGAGTAACTCATAATGTTCCGTGGCTGTGAGGGCCCGGCAGTCGCAGTCTCGTACCAGAGGTATAAGGGCCCTCCAGAAGGGGAGCCGGGAGTTTCAGTGTTTAAACCAGCGAGAGGGGAGCCAGGAGTTTCAGTGTTTAAAACAGGGAGAGGAGAGCCGGGAGTTTCAGTGTTTAAAACAGCGAGAGGGGAGCCGGGAGTTTCAGTGTTTAAACCAGCGAGAGGAGAGCCGGGAATTTCAGTGTTTAAAACAGCGAGAGGAGAGCCGGGAGTTTCAGTGTTTAAACCAGCGAGAGGGGAGCCGGGTGTTTCAGTGTTTAAAACAGAGAGAGGAGAGCCGGGAGTTTCAGTGTTTAAAACAGCGAGAGGGGAGCCGGGAGTTTCAGTGTTTAAAACAGCGAGAGGGGAGGAGGGAGTTTCAGTGTTTAAAACAGAGAGAGGAGAGCCGGGCGTTTCAGTGTTTAAAACAGCGAGAGGGGAGCCGGGAGTTTCAGTGTTTAAACCAGCGAGAGGGGAGCCGGGTGTTTCAGTGTTTAAACCAGCGAGAGGGGAGACGGGAGTTTCAGTGTTTAAAACAGAGAGAGGAGAGCCGGGCGTTTCAGTGTTTAAAACAGAGAGAGGAGAGCCGGGAGTTTCAGTGTTTAAAACAGAGAGAGGAGAGCCGGGCGTTTCAGTGTTTAAAACAGAGAGAGGAGAGCCGGGCGTTTCAGTGCTTAAAACAGCGAGAGGGGAGCCGGGTGTTTCAGTGTTTAAAACAGAGAGAGGAGAGCCGGGAGTTTCAGTGTTTAAATCAGCGAGAGGGGAGCCGGGAGTTTCAGTGTTTAAAACAGCGAGAGGGGAGCAGGGAGTTTCAGTGTTTAAAACAGAGAGAGGAGAGCCGGGCGTTTCAGTGCTTAAAACAGCGAGAGGAGAGCCGGGAGTTTCAGTGTTTAAAACAGCAAGAGGATAGCCGGGAGTTTCAGTGTTTAAAACAGCGAGTGGGGAGCCGGGAGTTTCAGTGTTTAAAACAGCGAGAGGGGTGCCGGGGGTTTCAGTGTTTAAAACAGAGAGAGGAGAGCCGGGAGTTTCAGTGTTTAAAACAGCGAGAGGGGAGCCGGGGGTTTAAGTGTTTAAAACAGAGAGAGGAGAGCCGGGAGTTTCAGTGTTTAAACCAGCGAGAGGGGAGCCGGGAGTTTCAGTGTTTAAAATAACGAGAGGGAGCCGGGAGCTTCAGTGTTTAAAACAGCGAGAGGGGAGCCGGGAGTTTCAGTGTTTAAACCAGCGAGAGGAGAGCCGGGAGTTTCAGTGTTTAAAATAACGAGAGGGAGCCGGGAGCTTCAGTGTTTAAAACAGCGAGAGGGGAGCCGGGAGTTTCAGTGTTTAAACCAGCGAGAGGAGAGCCGGGAGTTTCAGTATTTAAACCAGCGAGAGGGGAGCCGGGAGTTTCAGTGTTTAAACCAGCGAGAGGAGAGCCGGGAGTTTCAGTGTTTAAAACAACGAGAGGGGAGCCGGGGGTTTAAGTGTTTAAAACAGAGAGAGGAGAGCCGGGAGTTTCAGTGTTTAAACTAGCGAGAGGGGAGCCGGGAGTTTCAGTGTTTAAAACAACGAGAGGGAGCCGGGAGCTTCAGTGTTTAAAACAGCGAGAGGGGAGCCGGGAGTTTCAGTGTTTAAACCAGCGAGAGGAGAGCCGGGAGTTTCAGTATTTAAACCAGCGAGAGGGGAGCCGGGAGTTTCAGTGTTTAAACCAGCGAGAGGCGAGCCGGGTGTTTCAGTGTTTAAAACAGCGAGAGGAGAGCCGGGAGTTTCAGTGTTTAAAACAGCGAGAGGGCAGCCGGGGGTTTCAGTGTTTAAACCAGCGAGAGGGGAGCCGGGAGTTTCAGTGTTTAAAACAGTGAGAGGGGAGCCGGGGGTTTCAGTGTTTAAAACAGGGAGAGGAGAGCCGGGAGTTTCAGTGTTTAAAACAGCGAGAGGGGAGCCAGGAGTTTCAGTGTTTAAACCAGCGAGAGGGGAACCGGGAGTTTCAGTGCTTAAAACAGAGAGAGGGGAGCCGGGAGTTTCAGTGTTTAAAACAGAGAGAGGGGAGCCGGGAGTTTCAGTGTTTAAACAGCGAGAGGAGAGCCGGGAGTTTCAGTGTTTAAACCAGTGAGGGGGAGCCGGGAGTTTCAGTGTTTAAAACAGCGAGAGGGCAGCCGGGAGTTTCAGTGTTTAAACCAGCGAGAGGGGAGCCGGGAGTTTCAGTGTTTAAAACAGAGAGAGGGGAGCCGGGGGTTTCAGTGTTTAAAACAGCGAGAGGGCAGCCGGGAGTTTCAGTGTTTAAACCAGCGAGAGGAGAGCCGGGAGTTTCAGTGTTTAAACCAGCGAGAGGGGAGCAGGGAGTTTCAGTGTTTAAAACAGAGAGAGGAGAGCCGGGCGTTTCAGTGCTTAAAACAGCAAGAGGAGAGCCGGGAGTTTCAGTGTTTAAAACAGCAAGAGGATAGCCGGGCGTTTCAGTGTTTAAAACAGCGAGTGGGGAGCCGGGAGTTTCAGTGTTTAAAACAGCGAGAGGGGAGCCGGGGGCTTCAGTGCTTAAAACAGAGAGAGGAGAGCCGGGAGTTTCAGTGTTTAAAACAGCGAGAGGGGAGCCGGGGGTTTCAGTGTTTAAAACAGAGAGAGGAGAGCCGGGAGTTTCAGTGTTTAAACCAGCGAGAGGGGAGCCGGGAGTTTCAGTGTTTAAAACAACGAGAGGGGAGCCGGGAGTTTCAGTGTTTAAACCAGCGAGAGGGGAGCCGGGAGTTTCAGTGTTTAAAACAACGAGAGGGAGCCGGGAGCTTCAGTGTTTAAAACAGCGAGAGGGGAGCCGGGAGTTTCAGTGTTTAAACCAGCGAGAGGAGAGCCGGGAGTTTCAGTATTTAAACCAGTGAGAGGGCAGCCGGGAGTTTCAGTGTTTAAACAGCGAGAGGGCAGCCGGGAGTTTCAGTGTTTAAACCAGCGAGAGGGGAGTCGGGAGTTTCAGTGTTTAAACCAGCGAGAGGCGAGCCGGGTGTTTCAGTGTTTAAAACAGCGAGAGGAGAGCCGGGAGTTTCAGTGTTTAAAACAGCGAGAGGGCAGTCGGGAGTTTCAGTGTTTAAACCAGCGAGAGGGGAGCCGGGAGTTTCAGTGTTTAAACCAGCGAGAGGCGAGCCGGGTGTTTCAGTGTTTAAAACAGGGAGAGGAGAGCCGGGGGTTTCAGTGTTTAAAACAGCGAGAGGAGAGCCGGGAGTTTCAGTGTTTAAAACAGCGAGAGGAGAGCCGGGAGTTTCAGTGTTTAAACAGCGAGAGGGCAGCCGGGAGTTTCAGTGTTTAAAACAGCGAGAGGGGAGCCGGGAGTTTCAGTGTTTAAACAGCGAGAGGGGAGCCGGGAGTTTCAGTGTTTAAAACAGCGAGAGGGGAGCCGGGTGTTTCAGTGTTTAAAACAGCGAGAGGGGAGCCGGGGGTTTCAGTGTTTAAACAGCGAGAGGAGAGCCGGGAGTTTCAGTGTTTAAAACAGCGAGAGGAGAGCCGGGAGTTTCAGTGTTTAAAACAGAGAGAGGGGAGCCAGGAGTTTCAGTGTTTATACCAGCGAGAGGGGAGCCAGGAGTTTCAGTGTTTAAAACAGCGAGAGGAGAGCCGGGAGTTTCAGTGTTTAAAACAGCGAGAGGAGAGCCGGGAGTTTCAGTGTTTAAAACAGCGAGAGGAGAGCCGGGAGTTTCAGTGTTTAAAACAGCGAGAGGGGAGCCGGGAGTTTCAGTGTTTAAAACAGCGAGAGGGGAGCCAGGAGTTTCAGTGTTTAAACAGCGAGAGGGGAGCCGGGAGTTTCAGTGTTTAAAACAGCGAGAGGGGAGCCGGGAGTTTCAGTGTTTAAAACAGCGAGAGGGGAGCCAGGAGTTTCAGTGTTTATACCAGCGAGAGGGGAGCCAGGAGTTTCAGTGTTTAAAACAGCGAGAGGAGAGCCGGGAGTTTCAGTGTTTAAAACAGCGAGAGGGGAGCCAGGAGTTTCAGTGTTTAAACAGCGAGAGGGGAGCCGGGAGTTTCAGTGTTTAAAACAGCGAGAGGGGAGCCAGGAGTTTCAGTGTTTATACCAGCGAGAGGGGAGCCAGGAGTTTCAGTGTTTAAAACAGCGAGAGGAGAGCCGGGTGTTTCAGTGTTTAAACAGCGAGAGGGCAGCCGGGAGTTTCAGTGTTTAAACCAGCGAGAGGAGAGCCGGGAGTTTCAGTGTTTAAACCAGCGAGAGGAGAGCCGGGAGTTTCAGTGTTTAAAACAGCGAGAGGGGAGCCGGGAGTTTCAGTGTTTAAACCAGCGAGAGGGGAGCCGGGAGTTTCAGTGTTTAAAACAGCGAGAGGGGAGCCGGGAGTTTCAGTGTTTAAAACAGAGAGAGGAGAGCCGGGAGTTTCAGTGTTTAAACGAGCGAGAGGGGAGCCGGGAGTTTCAGTGTTTAAACAGCGAGAGGGGAGCCAGGAGTTTCAGTGTTTAAAACAGCGAGAGGGCAGCCGGGAGTTTCAGTGTTTTAACCAGCGAGAGGCGAGCCGGGAGTTTCAGTGTTTAAAACAGCGAGAGGGCAGCCGGGAGTTTCAGTGTTTAAACCAGCGAGAGGCGAGCCGGGAGTTTCAGTGTTTAAAACAGAGAGAGGAGAGCCGGGAGTTTCAGTGTTTAAAACAGCGAGAGGGGTAGCCGGGAGTTTCAGTGTTTAAACCAGTGAGAGGGGAGCCGAGAGTTTCAGTGTTTAAACCAGCGAGAGGGGAGCCGGGAGTTTCAGTGTTTAAACAGCGAGAGGGGAGCCGGGAGTTTCAGTGTTTAAAACAGCGAGAGGGGAGCCGGGAGTTTCAGTGTTTAAACCAGCGAGAGGAGAGCCGGGAGTTTCAGTATTTAAACCAGCGAGAGGGGAGCCGGGAGTTTCAGTGTTTAAACAGCGAGAGGAGAGCCGGGAGTTTCAGTGTTTAAACAGCGAGAGGGGAGCCGGGAGTTTCAGTGTTTAAAACAGTGAGAGGGGAGCCGGGGGTTTCAGTGTTTAAAACAGGGAGAGGAGAGCCGGGAGTTTCAGTGTTTAAAACAGCGAGAGGGGAGCCAGGAGTTTCAGTGTTTAAACCAGCGAGAGGGGAGCCGGGAGTTTCAGTGCTTAAAACAGAGAGAGGGGAGTCGGGGGTTTCAGTGTTTAAAACAGAGAGAGGAGAGCCGGGAGTTTCAGTGTTTAAACAGCGAGAGGAGAGCCGGGTGTTTCAGTGTTTAAACCAGTGGAAGGGGAGCCGGGAGTTTCAGTGTTTAAAACAGCGAGAGGGCAGCCGGGAGTATCAGTGTTTAAACCAGCAAGAGGGGAGCCGGGAGTTTCAGTGTTTAAAACAGAGAGAGGGGAGCCGGGAGTTTCAGTGTTTAAACAGCGAGAGGGCAGCCGGGAGTTTCAGTGTTTAAAACAGCGAGAGGAGAGCCGGGAGTTTCAGTGTTTAAAACAGCGAGAGGGGAGCCGGGAGTTTCAGTGTTTAAAACAGAGAGAGGGGAGCCGGGAGTTTCAGTGTTTAAACAGAGAGAGGAGAGCCGGGAGTTTCAGTGTTTAAACAGAGAGAGGAGAGCCGGGAGTTTCAGTGTTTAAAACAGCGAGAGGGCAGCCGGGAGTTTCAGTGTTTAAACAGCGAGAGGGGAGCCGGGAGTTTCAGTGTTTAAACCAGCGAGAGGGGAGCCGGGAGTTTCAGTGTTTAAACAGCGAGAGGAGAGCCGGGAGTTTCAGTGTTTAAACAGCGAGAGGAGAGCCGGGAGTTTCAGTGATTAAACCAGCGAGAGGATAGCCGGGGGTTTCAGTGTTTAAACAGCGAGAGGGGAGCCGGGAGATTCACAGTTTAAAACAGCAAGAGGGGAGCCGGGAGTTTCAGTGTTTAAAACAGCGAGAGGAGAGCCGGGAGTTTCAGTGTTTAAACAGCGAGAGGGCAGCCGGGAGTTTCAGTGTTTAAAACAGCGAGAGGGGAGCCGGGAGTTTCAGTGTTTAAAACAGCGAGAGGGGAGCCGGGTGTTTCAGTGTTTAATACAGCGAGAGGGGAGCCGGGGGTTTCAGTGTTTAAACAGCGAGAGGAGAGCCGGGAGTTTCAGTGTTTAAACCAGCGAGAGGAGAGCCGGGAGCAGAGAGAAGTGGACCGGCGCGGGACACTGGGAGCACCACTCTGGGGTGGCCCCGGAGGATTAGAAACACCACTGTTCAAAAAAGGAGGTTGGCAGAAAGCAGGTAATTATTGGCCAGTTAGCTTAACTTTGGTAGTAGGGAAGATTCTGGAATCTGTCATCAAGGAAGAAACAGCGAGGCATCTGGATAGAAATTGTCCCATTGGGCAGACGCAGCATGAGTTCATAAAGGGCAGGTCGTGCCTAACTAATTTAGTGGAATTTTTTGAGGACATTACTAGTGCAGTAGATAACGGGGAGCTAATGGATGTGGTATATCTGGATTTCCAGAAAGCTTTTGACAATGTGTCACACAAAAGGTTGCTGCATTAGATAAAGCTGCGTGGCATGAAGGGCAAAGCACTGATAGAGCATTGGTTACTTAATAGAAAGCAAACAGTGGGGATTAATGGGTGTTTCTCTGGTTAGCAATCAGTAGCGAGTGGTGTCCCTCAGGGATCCGTGTTGGGCCCACAATTGTTCACAATTTACATAGATGATTTGGAGTTGGGGGACCAAGTGCGATGTGTCCAAGTTTGCAGATGACACTAAGATAAGTGGTAAAGCAAAAAGTGCAGAGGATACCGGAAGTCTGCAGAGGGATTTTAATAGGTTAAGTGAATGGGCTAGGGTCTGGCAGATGGCAGACAATGAGGACAAATGTGAGGTTATCCATTTTGGTAGGAATAACAGCAAAAAGGATTATTATTTAAATGATAAAATATTAAAGCATGCCGCTGTTCAGAGAGACTTGGGTGTGCTAGTGCATGAGTCGCAAAAAGTTGGTTCACAGGTGCAACAGGTGATTAAGAAGGCAAATGGAATTTTGTCCTTCATTGCTAGAGGGATGAATCTATGGAATTCCTTGCCCAGTGAAGCAGTAGAGTGAAGCAGTAGAGGTTCCTTCATTAAATGTTTTTAAGATAAAGATAAATAGTTTTTTGAAGAATAAAGGGATTAAGGGTTATGGTGTTAAGGCCGGAAAGTGGAGCTGAGTCCACAAAAGATCAGCCGTGATCTCACTGAATGGCGGAGCAGGCTCGAGGGGCCATTTGGCCTACTCCTGCTCTTAGTTCTTATGTTCTTATTTTTTAAAAACACCTCGATCGCTCCTCAGTCTTCTTCACTAAAAAAATACAGGCCAGACCTATGTTCTCATAATTTGACACTTTGTACCCCAGTATTGTTCTGGTGAATCTGGGCTGGATGCCTTCCAAGGTCAATACACCTGTCCTGAGGTTTTGTGCCTAAGACTCCGGATGATAACTATCCAAGGCCCTGTGCAACTGAAGCATTGTTCCCTCATTATTGAATCCCAACCCTTACTCCTATATTACTGGACATGGAAGACTTATTTTTGGTACAGTAAGAAGTCTTTCAGCACCAGGTTAAAGTCCAATAGGTTTGTTTCGAATCACTAGCTTTCGGAGCGCAGCTCCTTCCTCAGATGAATGAAGAGGTGGGTTCCAGAAATGCATATATAGACTAAGTCAATGATGCAAGACGATACTTTGAATTCAAGTCTTTGCAGGTAATTACGTCTTTACAGGCCCAGACAGTGTGACTGGAGAGAGGGATAATCACAGGTTAAAGAGGTGTGAATTGTCTCAAGCCAGGACAGTTGGTAGGATTTTGCAAGCCCAGGCCAGATGGTGGGGGGTGAATGGAATGCGACATGAATCCAAGGTCCTGGTTGAGGCCGTATTCATGTGTGCGGAACTTGGCTATAAGTTTCTGCTCTGCGATTCTGCATTGTTGCGCGTCCTGAAGGCCGCCTTGGAGAACGCTTACCCGGAGATCAGAGGCTGAATGCCCTTGACTGCTGAAGTGTTCCCCGACTGGAAGGGAACATTCCTGCCTGCTGATTGTCGCGCGATGTCCGTTCATCCATTGTCGCAGAATCTGCATGGTCTCGCTAATGTACCACGCTTCTGGACGTCCTTTCCTGCAGCGTATGAGGTAGACAACATTGCCTGAATCGCACAAGTATGTACCGCGTACCTGGTGGGTGGTGTTCTCACGTGTAATGGTGGTAAACTGAGGAGCTGCTGATGTTCTTGAACAATGCTACAGTAATTGTTAACAGCAGATCTGCCATTGCATTGCTCATAGTGAGTTGGAGAACACACTATTTTATAATAAGGAGAATGTACCCTGGAGGGATATTATTGGCAATGATGGATTAACAAAAGTGGGAGAGTCGCAGCAGCTGAAAGGACCACAAATTAATCCTTTATCAAGAATTCTCCAGGAAAGTGTTTAATAATGTGTATTACTCCTTTGCAGGCACTTCCAGACGCTGTAACTGTTACAAACCCCTGGATCGGTGTGAACACAAGATCTCTCCACAGGAATTCAAATTCTCTTATTACAACCAAGAGCACAAAACTCTGTATCACTGTGACTGCACTAAGAGGTAAACTCATTGCTCCACACACTGTCAGGGCTAGCTAAGATCCACAGTGCCCTGGGAGGAGGCCTGGCTGATTTTCCAACCGTATTACAGCCTTTCTGAGGTTATTAGCTCCAGGAGATGCGATAGCCAAAAACAGCTATTAAAGAGGGATCCTTATCACCCACGTAATATCAATGGCATAAATAGTAGAGAACCTGGGGTTTGTTCATCAGTTGTGAATTATCCCCGATTTTAAAGCTTAGTTCATTGAATTTAGCGTAAGACACACCCCTGGAAACTGGTGAGGGGGTGACCAGGGTAGGGCAGTTCAGTTTTGTCCAGTGATGGAGGAACACCAAGATCTATAACACAGTACACCTTGCAGATCTTCTGGCACTACGCAGAGGCTTGAACTTGCTATTAAACATTTTCTTTCTGAGCCTATGAGAGCTTAAATAACTTACTTCTAAGCTGAGAATCACAGAATACTACAGTGCAGAAGAGGCCATTCGACCCATCGAGCTTGCACCTATGCATAAAAGGACCGGACCTGCCCACCTAATCCCAGCACTTGGCCCATAGCCTTGCATGTTATGATGTGCCATGTACTCATCCAGGTACTTTTTAAAGGATGTGAGGCATCCTGCCTTTACCACCCTTCCAGGCAGTCCATTCCAGACCGTCACCACTCTCTGAGTAAAATGTTTTTCCTCAAATCCCTCCTAAACCTCCCACCTCTCACTTTGAACTTGTGTCCCCTCGTAGCTGACCCTTCAACTCAGGGGAACAGCTGCTTCCTATCCACCCTGTCCATCCCCCTCATAATCCTGTACACCCCAATCAGTTCTCCCCTCAGTCTTCTCTGCTCCAGCGAAAACAACCCAAGCCTATCCAACCTCTCTTTATAACTTAAATGTTCCATCCCAGGCAACCTTCTGGTGAATCTTCTCTGCACCCCCTCCAGTGCAATTACATCCTTCCTATAATGTGGTGACCAGAATTGCACACAGTACTCCAGCTCTGGCCTCACCAAAGTTCTATACAGCTCCATCATGACCTTCATGCTTTTGTAATCTGCGCTCCGTTTGTCCCATATGCCTTTTTCATTACCGTATAACTTGCCCTTCTTCCTTCAGCGATCTATGGACAAATACGCCACGGTCCCTTTGTTCTTCGGAACTTCCCAGTGTCAGATCTTTCATAGTATACTTTCTTGTTAAATCACTCCTTCCAAAGTCTATCACCTCACACTTTTCAGGGTTAAATTCCATCTGCCACTTAACCGCCCGTTTGACCATCCCGTCTATATCTTCCTGGAAACCAAGACACTCAGCCTCACAGTTTTTTTTTTATAAATGTTTTTTATTGGGTTTTTGAACAAGGTATATTTACCGTTATGTACACAGGATAAGAAACATATATATATATACACATATATAGAAGAGACGGGCACACACAAATATACCAAAGAAAAGAAAATAGTACATAAAATAAGGGGGGGGGGAAGGCAAATATACATTTGGGTGCCGGGGAGATAATTACAGTGTGTGATACTTGGCTGTGTTTCGTGTTGTTGTCGCCTGCTTCTCCCGGACGGATCTCGCTGCCGTCTCGCGCTCGCCTCCACTTCTGCCGTTCCTCCCGTCCTCCGTCTTTATTCTCCTCGTTCCCTGCTCCTGGAGATGCCATGCCCATTTTTGTATCCCGTGCATTCCTTCCGGCTCTCATTTCCCTGCCTCCCCCCACCTCCCTGGTTCTTCTCTCTTGTTCCCTATCTCTTCCCTCTCCACCCCCCCACCCCCCGCGTGGTTCGCCTTTCTTTCCTCAGGTTTAGCTGTCTCCCCCCCCCCCCCCCCCCCCCCACTCCCTCCCTCCCGGTCTATCTCTCCCCTTCATGCTTTGGCTTCTTTCCCCTGACTCTTGGCTACTTTCCCCTGATTCTTGGCTACCTGGCTATTCTTTCTCTTGTTTGTTAGCCGCAAACAGGTCCCGGAACATTCGCGTGAATGGTTCCCACGTTCTGTTGAAGCCGTCGTCTGACCCTCGGATGGCGAATTAGATTTTCTCCATTTGGAGAGATTCCGAGAGGTCGGACAGCCAGTCCGCAGCTCTGGGTGGTGCTGCTGACCGCCAGCCAAACAGGATTCTACAGCGGGCGATTAGGGAGGCAAAGGCAAGGGCGTCCGCCCTCCTCCCCAGGAATAGATCTGGCTTGTCTGAAACCCCGAAGACCGCCACTTTTGGGCATGGCTCCACCCTCACCCCCACCACTTTGGACATAGCCTCAAAGAAGGCTGTCCAGTACTCCACAAGTCTGGGGCAAGACCAGAACATGTGGGCGTGGTTGGCCGGGCCTACTTGGCACCGTTCACATCTGTCCTCCACCTCCGGGAAGAACCTACTCATACGGGTTCTTGTTAAGTGGGCTCTATGTACCATTTTTAGCTGCATCAGGCTGAGCCTTGTGCACGTGGCGGTGGAGTTGACCCTATGCAGTGCTTCGCTCCAGAGTCCCCACCCTATCTCTATCCCCAGATCCTCCTCCCATTTCTTTCGTGTTGCGTCCAGTACGGCCCTTTCTGTCAGTCGGTCACACATGTCACTACAGTTTCCCTTGTCTAGTATGCTTGCGTCCAGTAGTTCTTCCAATAGTGTCTGTCGTGGCGGTTGTGGGTACGTCCTTGTCTCCTTTCGTAGGAAGTTTTTAAGCTGCAGATACCTTAGCTCGTTCCCCCCAGCTAGCTGGAATTTCTCTGTCAGTTCGTCCAGTGTTGCGATCCTGCCGTCCGTGTATAGGTCCCTGACTGTCAGTGTCCCTCCGTCCTGCCTCCACCTTTTGAAGGTGGCGTCAGTCAATGCTGGTGTGAACCTATGATTGTTGCAGATGGGAGCTTTGTCCGACATTTTGGTCAGGCCAAATTGCTGCCGCAGTTGGTTCCAGGATTGGAGGGTGGCTATCAACACCGGGCTGCTGGAGTGTTTTTTGGGTGGGGATGGGAGTGCTGCCGTGGCGAGGGCCCGGAGGGAGGTCCCCATGCAGGAGGCCTCCTCCGCGCGCACCCACTCGGCCTCTGGCACCTGGGTCCATCCTTTTATTCGCTCAGCTGTTGCTGCCCAGTGGTAGAATTGCAGGTTTGGGAGGGCCAGCCCCCCCCGGATTTTGTTTTTTGCAGGACCTTCTTTGGGATCCTAGCATTCCCCCCCCCCCCCCCCCCCCCCCATACGAATGCCATGATTAGTTTGTCCAGCGCTTTGAAAAAGGCCTTGGGGATGTAGATCGGAATGGATCTAAACAGGAAGAGGAACCTAGGCAGTACGTTCATTTTGATCGTCTGGAATCTCCCCGCGAGGGAGAGTGGGAGTGTGTTCCATCTTTGCAGGTCCTTTTTAACTTCCTCCGTCAGACTGGTGAGGTTCCATTTGTGGATCCCTTTCCAGTCATGGGCTATTTGGATCCCCAGGTAGCGGAATTTGTGTCGGGCTTGTTTGAATGGCAACCCCTTTAGTGCTGCCCCCCCCCCCCCCCCCCCCCCACTTGCGGGTGTACTGGGAAGACCTCGCTTTTGCTCATGTTGAGTTTGTAGAAGGCTCCAAACTCTTTCAGGAGCGCAATGATTCCGTCCATGCTGCTCTGTCGGTCCGAAATGTAGAGGAGCAGGTCATCTGCATAGAGTGAGACTCTGGGCTCTCTGCCTCCCCTTCGAATCCACCTCCAACTTTTTGCTGCCCTGAGCGTGATTGCTAGCGGTTCGATTGCTAGTGCGAACAGCAGCGGGGATAGTGGGCATCCTTGTCTGGTGCCCCTGTGCAGTTGGAAGTATCGGGAGTTGGTATTGTTGGTCCGTACGCTCGCCATGGGAGCGTTGTATAGGAGCTTTACCCAAGCGGTGAACCCTGTTCCAAGCCCGAACCGCTCCAGTACCTCTATGAGGTATTTCCATTCGACTCTGCCGAAGGCTTTTTCTGCGTCCAGGGAGACGATCACCTCTTGTGTTCTCTCCCCAGAGGGGGTCATTATCACGTTCAGCAGGTGCCTGATGTTCGAGGTAAGCTGTCTACCTTTGACGAAGCCCGTCTGGTCCTCTGTGACCACCTCAGGTACACAGTCTTCTAGCCTTTTGGCTAGGATTTTGGCCAGTATTTTGGCGTCTGCGTTCAGCAGTGAGATGGGTCTGTATGACCCACATTCCGTTGGGTCTTTGCCTTTCTTGGGTATCAGCGAGATTGAGGCCTGTGCTAGCGTGGATGGCAGTGTGCCCCTAGCTAGCGAGTCTGTGAACATCTCCCGCAGGTGCGGGGCCAGTGCTGTCGCACATTTTTTGTAGAAGTCCACCGGGAATCCATCTGGTCCCGGCGCCTTCCCCGCCTGCATGGAGCTAATGCTCTCCATGATCTCTCCCAGTGCTAGTGGTGCTTCCAGATCCCGTTTTCTGCCCTCCCCCACGACTGGTATGTCCAGTCCATCAAGGAACCGTTTCATCCCGAACTCCCCCATTTGGGGCTCTGAGGTGTATAGCCCTTGGTAGAAGGCCTTGAAGGTTTTGTTAATCTTTTCTGGTTCTGTTTCTAATGTGCCTCTAGTATCCCTGATTTGTGCAATTTCTCTGGTGGCTGCCTGCTTTCTCAGCTGGTGTGCCAACAGGCGGCTGGCTTTGCCTCCGTGTTCGTATAGGGTCCCACGTGCCTGGCGGAGTTGGTGCACTGCTTTGCTGGTGGAGAGCAGATCAAAGTTCCTTTGTAATTCTTTCCTCTCTGTCCAGAGCTCTACGGTCGGGGCCTCGGAGTATTTACGGTCTACCTCCAGTATGGGGTCGACCAGCTGCTGCCTTGCCGCCCTTTCCTCCCTATCTCTTCGCGACTCAGCCTCACTGTTAACTACCCTGCCAATCTTTATGTCATCTGCAAACTTACTGATCCTACCCCCCACATAGCCATCCATGTCATTTATATAAATGAGGAACAATAGGGGGCCCAGCACCGATCCCTGTGGTACGCCACTTGTCGCTGGCTTCCAGACACTAAATCCGCCATCTATCATCACCCTCTGTCTCCTACCGCTAAGCCAATTATGAATCCACTTTATCAAATCAGCCTGTATTCCATGTGCATTTACCTTTTTATTAAGTCTCCCATCCGGGACCTTGTCAAAGGCTTTGCTGAAATCCATGTAAACTACATCAACTTCTCTACCCTCATCTACACACTTGGTTAAGTGCTTAGAAAATTGAATCAAATTTGTTAGGCATCACCTCTCTTTGACAAAGCAATGCTGACTATTCTTGATGAACCTTGCCTCTCCAGAATCTTCTCCAGTAGTTTCCCTACTACTGATGTGGGACTCACCCTTTCTTAAATAATGAAACCACATTAGCTGTTCTCCAGTCCTCTGGCACCTCTCCTGTGGCCAAGTCCTCTGGCATTTCCCCTGAGGCCAGAGAGGAATTACAAATTTGGGTCAAAGCCCCTGTAATCCACTTCCTCGCCTCCCACAGCAACCTGGGACACAATTCATCTGGACCAGGATATCTGTCCACTTTTAAGCCAGTCAGCATATCCAATACCTTGTCACTCCCTGTGACAAATTGCTCAAGAATTGTCATTCTTTTTTTGCCATTTCTGATTCTGAATCGACCCAAACATGCTTAATATCTAATAGTAAATGTAGCCAGGGTTAAGAAGAGATTTTGCCATTGTTCTGCAGATAATTGAAATGTGTGATCTGCTTCAGAAAGTGGAAGAATGTGCGCTGTTAGTCTTGATCAGGCGAATCTACAAACTACCAGACACATTTATATAATCCCTCATAACAGAAAGTCTTCAGTTTTGTGGCATTTATCAGTGACGGCAAACGTTATTAAATTCAACCCTCCCCTCATCAACATGTCTGCCAAAATCAGGGCGGAAGAGGGAACTTAAATATTAACAAGTGGAACATCTCTTGGATTTTGTTACTTTTGTCGAATCCCATTTCCTTTAGATTGGCAAAGCGGATGAGAAGAGTGAAAGTGAACGCGGTGGAGCAGCGGTTGCTGGAATTGGTGTCGGCGAGCTGTTTCCGGCTAAGATCAGTGCTGAGGAATTGCAGCAAAGGGAAGCGGAGGCCGTGAGTTCTGTTTGGTTTCTGTGCTTTGTGCTGGTGTGGAAGGGGTATCCAGGGTCAGTCACATGGTTTCCTTGCTGTGGTGTGAGCGCCTATTGGGCATTTTCTCTGGCTGCCTAACACACCCTCTTGCTGCTGGCTGAGCTCGCTGAGGGGCTGGTTTAGCTCACTGGGCTAAATCGCTGGCTTTTAAAGCTGACCAAGCAGGCCAGCAGCACGGTTCGATTCCCGTACCGGCCTCCCCGAACAGGCGCCGGAATGTGGCGACTAGGGGCTTTTCACAGTAACTTAATTGAAGCCTACTCGTGACAATAAACGATTTTCATTTCAATTTCTGCCCTCTGTCTGGAAATAGAGGAAACAGTTTAGTCCAGGCCAAGGATGCAAAAATCTACTGTATTGGGACATAGGTTCGCTGATTTAAACTTGTTGTTCCGTAGGTGACTACAACTCATTTTCAAGTAAAATCAAATAGTTTCTGCCATCGAGATTTTCCACATTGGAAGAGCAAGGCTGCTAAAGTTAATTAAGCAGTGAGCATGTGCTAAGTCAGTGTGTCGGCGATGCAGATTTGTTTTTGGCATAAATTGAATTGTGTGTGAAGGAAGCCTGGAAGTTCAGGGGGAAAAGCTGAAGGTTTCTTCACATGTGTAATAGTAATAAAAATGGATCTGTAAAGATTGTCCATGCTCTGCGGCCCTCGAATGGCTGAAGATTATCATATGTGGCTCTAGTGTTTAAAAGCGTTTGGCTATCCCTGCACTATTCCTCAGTTGGTCCTGAGGTATATTGTCGGAGCAGAGTAGAGAGCAGTTTACTCTGCATTTAACTTGTGCTTGAAGAAGTTTCCCTCACCATTCGATCCATGTTGTACCTGGCCTGGGACCTCTTTGATGTGGCATCTAACTGAGTTATATTCAACCTGGGAATGCTCCATACTCACTTAAATGTAGCATTAGGGGTGAATGAATTCCAGTTGGCATGGCCAATCCAACTAACCTGCGCATCTGTGGGAGGAAACCAGAGCACCCGGAGGAAACCCACGCAGACACGGGGAGAAGGTGCAGACTCCGCATAGACAGTCACCCAAGGGCGGAATTGAACCCGGGTCCCTGGCGCTGTGCGGCAGCAGTGCTAACCACTGTGCCAACATGAGATGAATAAAGATCATTGAGAAGCAAAACAGAGAACACTTCATCATTCACAATGGCTCAAGAAAAGGTGGTGATTTTTGCTGTCTATTGATGTAAAGGTGGCCCCATGGCACAGAGAGTGGTGTGGGTCATTTGCTCAGTCCTGGTAGTGTCCTCTATATTACCCTTTACAACAAATGATTTATTTTCTAGGTGTGAAAAACAGTTACGTTCCACTGTGGCCGTGCTTTCCAAACCCAAACATCTCCAGAAGATTCTGAAAGTCCAGAGGAGTGCGGATGAATCCCTCTATCCATTAACTGAGCAGCAAGAAAGAGACATCAATGGAACATCTGTTGGCACCAAGTCTGATAAACTGTACAACAAGTGTTTACAAATTACTCAGGCTTTAACTGTGAAGCCTTAAGGAATTCTATGCAAGCTGTATTTGAATAATTAATCTGTTTCGGAGATTTGGACAAACTCGGCATCCATGTAACAGAGAAAATATTTTTTATATTCAAGAGCTGAGTTCTGTAATGCGAGGCCACTGCCAAAGTTATTGATAAAAGGTTTACCGGATAGAAGAGGTCAGGTTATACTAGATTGCCTCTCTGAGAGAATGATAAATAGGGCAAAGGGTTAAACAGAAGGGGAAAAAAATGTAAGATAAGGGCTTTTTCAACTACTTCAAAATTCTCAACACTGAACTGTATGACAGAGTAACAATGACGACAGGTGACAGAGGCCCATGGATCACCATGGTAATGGGGCAATGTGGTCCAGTGCTGAAAGTGGAGAAAGTTGTATGATTTTAGTAAACGAGTTGACAGATTGATTGATCTCCAGTGTTCCTGTCTAAGTAACGCCACCATCTCACGGAAAGTCCCAAAGTTGACTGTCTGCCTAAATGCCTTGCGCAATGACATTAAATTCAGCAGATCTCCGTGTCAACTACGACAAGGGACTTACAACGACTGCAAAACTGTAACGATAAATTACATTGGATTTTGAATAGAATAGTAAAGAGGACGGCACGGTGGCAGAGCGGTTGGCACTGCTACCTCATAGTGTCAGGGACCCGGGTTCGATTCTGACCTTGGGTGACTGTGTGGAGTCAGAACGTTCTCCCTGTGCCTGCGTGGGTTTCCTCCGGGCGCTCCGGTTTCCTCCCACAGTCCAAAGGTATGTGGGTTAGGTGGATGAGCCATGATAAATTGCCCCTTAATGTCCAAAATGTTAGGTGGGGTTACAGGGATAGGCTGGGTGCGTGGGGCAGGGTGGGCTGCTCGTTCGGACAGTCGGTGTAGGCTTGATGGGCCAAATGGCCACCCTCTGCACTGTAGGGATTTTATATTCCACATTTTGCAATGCCACATCCCATGGCCCAGAAGGTCTGTGGATTGGCAGTCATCGCCCGATTGCCACCCTGCACCTCTCGCACCGGAACGGAGCTGCATATCTTTCACCCGATTTCCCAACCCGGGCCTGGTGAGAAATGTGAGCATAGTACCCAGTGCAGAGTCTTTGCAGCACAGGAAAGCAGCGTCGAGGCAAGTGAAACCCCCTCCCCCCCTACTTTACCGCGCAAACTGCCATAAAGTGGTAAGTTTAAAGGTCCCAGACACTCTGACAGGCGAGAAGGCAAGTATCTAAGGTATGTGGGTGAGGGGGTCGTCAGGTGGTTGGGAAGGGGTAGTTGGGGGCTTTGGGGGGGGGGGGGTGTTAGTTGGCTGGTTAGGGACATAGTTGGTGATGGGTGTAGTTGAGGGGAGATGGAGGGGTGGCTGGGGGGGCAGTCAGATGGTCAGAGAAGGAGTTGGGGGAGGGTAGTTAGGGGGGGTCAGAGGTTGGGAGGTAATCATGGGGGTTTGGAGCAGTTAGTAGCATAGTTACCCAGGAGTTAGAAGTAGTTTTAATCCTCCTAACTCTTCTGAGAGAGAATCGGAACCATCCAAAGTCTCTTCCTTTCATCCCTCTGCCTCCACATGTGTCCCAATAACATTATCAGTTTGGTGTAAAATGATCTGACATGACCTGGCAGCAGTCCAGTTTGTGTCTGTGACCCTGTACACGCTGGAATTACACCAGGCAAGGACAAGTTCAGGGTCAACAGTGAAACTTTGCTCAATCGATAACCTACTGGCACTCACTGTTGCATTGACGCTGAGGAACATAGGAACAGGAAAGGCCTTTCAGCCCCTCAAGCCTGCTCCACCATTCAATGAGATCATGGCTGATCTGTGGCCTAACCCCATATCCCGCAATATCTTTGCTTAAGCAAAAACTGTTCAGGTTTAAAATGAACAACTGTTCCAGCTTCAACTGCTGTTTGTGGCAAGAAGTTCCAAACCTCTATTGCCCTTTGAGTGAAAATGTTCTTCTCAACATCTCTCCTGAACGGCCTGGCACTCATTTTTAGACTCTGACCCCTAGTTCTAGAATCTTCAACCAATGGAAACAGTATGTATCCTATCTTTTCCTGTTAATATAGTGAAGACTTTGATCATGTCACCCTTTAACTTTCTAAATTCTAGTGAAACAGGCCTAATTTGTATAATCTCACCTCATATCTTAACTCCTGCAGTCCAGGTATCATCTTGTAAACTGACTTTGCCCTCCCTCCAAGATCAATATATCCTTCCTAAGGTGTGGTGCCCAGAGCTGCTCACAGTGCTCCAAGTGGGGTCTAACCAGGGGTTTGTAAAGCTGCAGCATAACCTCTGTGTCTTTATACTCCAGTCCTCCAGATATAAAGGCTAGAATTCCATTAGCCTCCCTGATTACTTCCTGCCCTTGTTCGTGGCATTTTAAAGATCTATTTACCTCAACCCCCAGGTCTCATTGGGCATCCACTGAATTTAGCTTCATACCATCTAGAACAGGGGTGGGCAAACTTTTCTGTGCAAGGGCCACATTCAGAAATTCACAATTTTAAAGGGCCGCATAGTATATTAAGTAAAATAATTAATATTTAAAATAGCCAAAATAAAAGGTTTTTAAAGAAAAAAAAGCAATTAATTTTTATTAATTAATATTTTAAAGTAGAAACTTTACATGAAACACATTTATTTGAAAAACAAAGTAACTCAGTTTAAAGAAAAAAAAGCAATTCATTTTTATTAATTAATATTTTAAAGTAGAAACTTCACATGAAACACATGTTGTGCCGAGCAATGATCACCCTACTCAAGTCAACATATCCACCCTATACCAGTAACCCAATTGGTGGCACAGTGGTTAGCACTGCTGCCTCTCAACTCCAGGGACCTGGGTTCAATTCCCACCTCAGGTGACTGTGCGGAGTCTGCACATCCCCCGCGTGTGTGCGTGGGTTTCCTCCGGGTGCTCCGGTTTCCTCCCACAGTCCAAAGATGTGCAGGTTAGGTGGATTGGCCATGCTAAATTGCCCCTTAGTGTCCAAAAGATTAGGTGGGGTTATGGAGATAGGGTGGGGGATCTTTCCAAAGAGTCGGTGCAGACTCGATGGGCTGAATGGCCTCTGTCTGCACTGTAAATTCTATGATTCTATGAAAATGAATATCCTCACACTTTCTTTAATTGAAATTCACCTGACACAGTGTTGCCCATTCCCCTCTTCTATCAATATCCCTTTGTAATTTTATGCTGTCGTCTATCCTGTCTACAATGCCATCTAACGTGTGACATTATGTAATGTACTGACAGCCTGTCATCCCCATAAACTATATCCCAACCAGTAATTCCAGAAGCCAGGAGACAAACAGCACAGTACTCAGGAATCAACTCGCCTTGCCCTGGCACTTGAAGTGATGGAATTCCTGTCTCCATCATTCCCGACTGACAAGTCCCAGATCACAGTTGATGACATAAACTACAGCGATTTGCAGTGTTAACTTATTGCATGTTTTTTTTTAGTTGTATGGTTGAGCTGTAGTTTGGTCACAGGATTTAGTGACTGGCAGGGTTACAAAGTTAAATTTCACGGTTAAGCATCAGGACCTGAAATAATGAAGTTGCGTTACTGAAACATACTCCAGATTATCTCATTCTTGATAACACACAAGCCAAGTTTGCATTTTTCTTTTATTCTACCAGTCTTTTCACTCGTAAATTGCACTGATATTTGTTGCGGGTTTGCACATGGTAACTCTCTCCTCGCATTCTGAATGGATGAGTCTCAAAGAGTGATTGTCTGCAGGTTAATGAGTTGTGTAAGACTTCATCGCCAAGTCTGACCTGTCCCCAGTTGATGACCATGCAGGAACAATTCTTCAGCGGTCACTTCTCCGTGGTTAGAAGTGCAAACTCGATCAGATTATTTTCCCCTTCCCTCTCGCTGCCAGGGTGTAGGGGGAGTGGAGGCCCTGAAGATAAATGCAGAGCTTCAGTTACTGCCCAGAGAGCAGCTGATGTTGCACAGACCATAACCCTCCCATGAGAACAGGGTGGGTGTGACTTTTCCTCCAGTTTTTAGCATGGTGGGTAGATTATCAAACCGTTACAGATAATACAGATTCTGGGACTGTGCCGGATGGTGTTAACTTTAGTGAAATCAGCTTTTTTCATGGGATGTTCGAGACCGGGTTCACTTTACAATTAGAAACAGGGGGCCTCAGGAAACATTGAACAGGATGGGGCTCCGTTCTCGAGAAAAGAAGAGACCGAAGGGTGAACTGAAAGAGGTCTTTCAGATTATTCAGAGCTTGATCAGAGAGAGAAAGATAAAACGGGCGCGGTTTAATGGCCTCGTTGGGCCTGATTTGGGGACACGTCGAGGCAGCTGAGATTCACCACGATTGAAACGCCTCGCGAGATTTAACAGAATATCACAGGACGTCTTGCCGGATGAGATCCAGCACCTTAGAGACCCCTGAGTGGTCAGGTTCTGGGCAGGGTAGTACCCTCTCACTCCTGCTGATACCGTGGCACCTTGGCACTGCCAGTGTGCCAGGTTGGCAGTGCTAAGGTAACCAGGTGCCAGGTTGGCAGTGCTAAGGTACCCAGGTGCCAGGTTGGCAGTGCTCAGGTGCCAGGTTGGCAGTGCTAGGGGTTCCTTGTCCTTGAGAGGTAGGGTAAAGGGGGTGCTCGAGGTCCCTCTAAGAGGCAGGTTGGGGAGGTGGTCGGGAGGTCGCTGTGGGGTGGCTGGGGGGGGGGGGGGGGGGGGGTCTAAAGATCAGGGTGGCATTTACAGATGGTGTCCTGATCCGGGAGTACGCGTCCTGTACGCGAGCTGGGCCCATCAGTGGGGGAAATTATGTAAGTGCGGCCTAGGTGGGGCATTTCTCGCCGATACCCAAAAAACCCGGCAAAATGACAATAAATAGCGGTGTCGCTCCTGGACTCTGTTTCTGTCCCGTTAAATTGTGCCCGATATTTCTACTTGAGAAGGAGATCAGAACTAAGGCCCACAAGTACATGACCATAAATCCAACAGGGATTTTGGGAGATACTGCTTTATGCAGGAAATGGTGAGAATGTGGAACTCACAGCGCACAGGGACTGGTTGAGGCATAAGAAACTCGGTAGACAGCCGAGGGAGAAAGATAGGGATTGTGTTGGTAGGGATGGATGAAGAGACTTTGGAGGAGAGTCATACGGAGCATAAAGACTGGCAAAGACCAGTTCAGCCAAATGGTCTGTTTCTGGGTTGTAGATTATGTAATTTCTAAAGAGAAATCTCTGCATATGCACAAGTATTATATGCACCAGGAATCTATGTTTCACGGTGTCCTCAGAATGTTATTCATATTCTGTTGCACAGTATTAACGGTGGTATTTGTCTCCACCTTGTGGAAGCAGTGAGTAAAGCAGGGAATAGCAATCCTGTATATCAGTATATGCAACAAGCAGATCATTGAATAGAGTTTCTATTCGGTTGTATTAGTTTTGTCTGTGTAAGCGTGCAAAAGATCATTGAATTTTAAACACAACTTATGTTCAGCACAAATCAAGTTTCCATAATTTTTTATACTGGCTTAACAACATCGTACTGGAAACCAGCCATATCCACTCAACCAGAATTAATTTATCTCCATTACAAGTTTCCACTAGTTGCACTCATTTTTGGGCTTTCAAAGAAGTTTGAAAATTAAGCTAGCTCCCTTTGTCACGAGGAAACTGATCGGCCCATTTCAAAAGCTCGTGTTTTTTTTCCCCCAGAGAAACTGACCACTACCCCCATAACGCAAATCGTTTTGCATTTTAAAATTCATTTTCAATACTTTAAAATTGGGTTGCTCACAGATGACAGGTGTAGGATCGGAATCCCCTCCAACTGGACTTTTATTACAGATGAAACCCCAAAAGCATCATGGACAGAAACACTGCAATCAAGCCAAACCTCAACTGTACTGTAAGGGGGTTTGTTAACCTTCAAAACATATTGATAGCTAAACTCTTGGGACATCTCAGACACAAAACAGTGGTGGAGACCATCAGGGCTGATAGCCCCAGACAGGAGCCACGATACAAACAAACATCAACAACAGCTAAGGGGAAATGGAACTCTTCACAGAGTTGGGAGCCAGAGTCATCACATCTAAATGGGATCCATTGTTTTGGATGTGGAAACGCCACCATGATGAATGGTTTGTCTAGACTAAGAGATTAAACACTAGTCATCCAAACAGGGTGTCTCTAAGAATATGCTGTCATATTTTTGTCATAAGTTTTGTAATAAAAAGGGTAACACAGTCTCACACTGCAGACATGGGGGGTAGGGAGTGGCAGGAATGGTCACCCTGATTCACAGCCTACAGCTCATACTGGTACGACCAACAAAGAACAAAGAAAAGTACAGGAACAGGCCCTTCAGCCCTCCAAGCCCGTGCCAACCATGCTGCCCGTCTAAACTAAAATCTTTTGCACTTCCTGGGTCCGTATCCTTCTATTCCCATCCTATTCATGTATTTGTGAAGATGCCCCTTAAATGTCACTATCGTCCCTGCTTCCACCACCTCCTCCGGCAGCGAGTTCCAGGCATCCACTACCCTCTGTTTTACAAAAGGTGCCTCGTACATCTCCTCTAAACCTTGCCCCTCGCACCTTAAACCTATGCCCCCTAGTAATTGACCCCTCTAGCCTGGGGAAAGCCCCTGACTATCCACTCTGTCTCTGCCCCTCATAATTTTGTAGACCTCTATCTGGTCGCCCCTCAACCTCCGTCGTTCCAGTGAGAACAAACCGAGTTTATTCAACCTCCTCATAGCTAATGCTGTGATGGTGCTGTGATGGATGGAACTGTGTGGTGAGTTATATCAGCCAGATCTGAGGGCATTGGGGCTGAGGTTTAAAGATAGTTTGAGGCTAGCAACCAAGTCCTGAGGGAGTTTAAGTTGAGGAGTGGCCAAAATGTGGTTTCTCGTGGAGGATTTTTATTAATTTTTGTTATGCGCTTGATGTAGCATAGGCTGCTTCCTTGATATGCACTCTGACAAAGGAAGGTTCAGACTTGGAGATAGCTTTAACACATTTATTAAACTGTTAACAATTCTGCTACTTGAATTCGACTCTCCTGTTAATCCTGCTATAGCTACTCAGACTGATGAACTAGTCTGCTACAATCCACGTGGTGGGTGTGATGTGTTTCAAATCAACCCTGTGTCTGTACTCACTGAGTGTCTCCACTGGAAAGAGGAAGATCATGTGTGCTGTGTCCTTATATATGGGTTGGTGTAATGCCCTCCTGTGGTAGTGTTACCTCTGTGTGTATCTTGAATGGTCATTGGTTGTGTCCTATCTTACTGGCCTATTGGTTTAATGTCTGTGTGTCATGTCTCTGGTGCTCCCTCTAGTGTCCAGCTAGTCTACGTGTATTTACATTAACCCCTTGTGTATTTACAGTGATGCATATCACCACATCCCCCCTTTTTTGTGTTACATATTTTCTGTACAGTGTTAAAGAAAATTGAATAAACACAGGTAGATAAGTGATGCTATGCACAAGTTATGATAACAGTGATCATTAAACAATAAGTCCAAATCATATGCATGAGTCCAAAATTCATTAATTATTATGGTCGAGTGTCTTTCTTGTTTGGTTGGTGAGTTGGTGATGTTGATGGTGGCATTGCTTTGTAAACGCCGTCAGTGTCCCTGTGCGTAAGGAACCAAGAAGTGGTCAAAAAATCACTTTGTTCTCTGATTTGGAGTCTTTTTTTCCCGATGCTTGTGGTAGTGATGTATGCAATCTGTGTCGTCCTGCCATGGTATGTCATTGTACTGAGCTGAGCAGTAACAGGGTCCCTTATGGGCAGAGTTGTACCATGTCGTACCAGTCGTAGTTCCAGTAGCGCTGTGTTTGTCGTGCTTGTTGTCGACGCTGTTGCCTTTGGTACGCTTTTTGTTATTGTCTTTGATGTTGTTGGTGTGTTGGTTGGTTTTGTTGTTGTGTTCGCTGCGCTCAAGGACCACACTCTGTGGATAATACGAGGCCTTCACACAGTTACTCGTGACAGCGTCCTTTGTGGCATCTGCTGTCTCCTTGAGCGTGTCGTCACTGAGTTTACAGCGCTCCCCATCTGGAGTCATGTCCGGCTTACTTGAATCAGCTTTAGCTTGTCGATGCTCCCCTTCTGGAGTCTGGTCTGTTTCACCTGAATCAGTTTTGGCTTGTCGATGCTCCACGTCCAGAGTCAAAACGTTCAGGAATTCATTTGCTTGTGGAGAGGCTCACGCGGATGAAGTTTGAAGTAACGTGGTGTCACCGGAGTCACCAGTAGTCTCACTGTGATTGTCGAGTGCCTCTGTACACACTAGCTGAGGTCTGTCACGTTGCACATCTGGTGTGGGAAGTGGGATGCCATCGTCGCGTGGCGCACATACAGTGGGTAGAGCCTCAGTAGCTTCTTGTCGTACACTTGAGCTGGGTAGACTGTCAGAGTCTTATTCTGGTGGCTCAAACAATCTGGGTGGACTGTCATAGTCGCTTTGTTGTTCACTGGCGCATGGTAGACTGTCATAGTCTCCTTGCTCTGCACTTGAGCTTGGCAGACCTGCATCGTCTGCTGCTGGTTGCTCAGAGGAGGTTGCTAGACCCTCATAGTCTTGCTCATGCAAGGACTGCGCTTTGGAGTCTTGCATTGCTTCTATCGTGGAGCTGTCCATGAGCTCGCTGTGGAGGCTTGTGTCACTCTCTGTCTCTTGGCGTAAGGCCGCAGCATAATCCTGCACTCACGAGTCGGGATGTCGTATATGCTGGGCTGAGGATTCCCCAATCCGAAGAACTCGTCGTCGGGGTCTTCAATGTACAACACCTCTAGTTGCGGTTCGAATTTGGTACTGGGGTAGCCACCTCCCAAGATGAAATCTTCGTCTGAGTCGTTGTCTTCCAAGACCATATCATCTTCTCGGGCAGTGCTAACTGCTTGTTGCAGGGTTCTGCGGAGGTTACTTTCAGCTACTGGTCGAATTTCAGGCATTGTGCTGTCGTTCCAGGTGAAAGAATCAGGTTTTGAGGCTTTATATATTTTTTCGTGTTTTGGGACATTTCCCCTTTAAGTGGGCATGGTCCGGGGCCTCTGACGTCACAAAGCTTGTGATGTAGAGCATAGGAAGCGATTGCGCATGCTCAGATCGCTGTTCCTTTACTGGGGCCCTTTTTCGTAATTGTGCATGCACAGCTTCTCGCGCATGTGTAAACGAACCTTCCCGTTCTGTGCGCTCTTCACGCAACTGCGCATGTGCAGCACCTTTTCCAATCTGGCTGCAAATTAAAACTGCAGTTTGTTGCTGCAAGCCTACTTCGTGGCGAGTTTTGGCACCTCTTTTACCTTTTCTTCTTGTATCTTCCTCGCAGAATTCTTGGAATTTGTCCAGGACTGCCTGGAAGTCGCTTTTGTTTTGCCCCTTTGAGTATTTGAAGGTCTGGAAGATTTTAGCTGCTTCTGGACCCGCGATGGTAAGTAGAAGCTTTATTTTCTCTGCATCCGCCACGGCATCGAGGTCGGACGCTACCAGGTAGATCTCGAATCTCTGCCTGAATGCACACCAGTTTTCACTGAGATTGCCTTGGTACCTGAGCTGCTGTGGAACCGGAATCTCGAACAGCATCTTGCCTGGGTGCCGTCGCTGGTTGTCACTGTTTGCTGAGTTGTAACTATATGGATTTAACAGTCACTCACTGGTACCATGTTTTGTTACGCTCTTGACGTAGCATAAGCTGCTTCCTTGATGTGCACTCTGACAAAGGAAGGTTCAGACTTGGAGTTAGCTTTAACACATTTATTAAACTGTTAACGATTCTCCTACTTGGATTCGACTCTCCTGTTAATCCTGCTATAGCTACTCAGACTGACGAACTAGTCTGCTACAATCCACGTGGTGGGCTTGATGTGTTTCAAATCAACCCTGTGTACTCACTGAGTGACTCCACTGGAAAGAGACTGAGCATGTGTGCTGTGTCCTTTTATATGGGTCGGTGTAATGCCCCCCTGTGGTAGTGTCACCTCAGTGTGTGTCGTGACTGCCCATTCGTCGTGTCCTGTCTTACTGACCTATTGGTTGAATGTCTGTGTGCCGTGTCTCTGGTGCTCCCTCTAGTGTCTAGCTAGTCTATGTGTATTTACATTAACCCCGTGTGTATTTACAGTGATGCATATCACCACAAAGTTGTTGTTTCGAGTGTTGATCTTCATCACTAGACTAGTGTAGTTCTTGTATTTGACACGAGGAGTGTTTTTCTTTGAATAAAAATGTTTGTGGTTGAGCCTAAAGGCCTGTGTCTGTGTAAATTAGCCCTTTATAAAATCCTCAAGTCAAAACCAGCAGTAAGGGTAAACAGGATTGAGCACCTCTTACATAAGCATCAGTGATACTTTTTGTGACAACCCATTTTCAGCTGTACTTATCATTCTTAAATATAGTGAGGATTATATTCTGAAGCTTTTAAATTAAAAATTATACTGCACCTAATCAGGGTGGATTTTATATTTATTGATGTGGAAATAAGCTACAATTCGAGATAAAGCATTTCGCAAAACTAGTCCGACTTGTGCCCAGCTCACATTTTGTACCCAGAGAGAAAACTATTCTCCATATATTTATTATTAAAGATGAACATTTTCCACAAAGATGTTCTCCTGACCCAAGTCCATCTCCAGCTGCGAGTCACTTGCATCGTTTTGACAGGTTCTGCAACCTTCTCTGGGTATCTGCTTGGGAATGGCCACACACACCGACTGCACAGACCTTTCATTGTTTTGGGTTTCTTCTAGCCCCTGTTCTTCTAATAGCTGAAAATGATTGCTTCAACCGCTAAATTTAATTGCTCAGCCTGAGCTTTAAAATGGATTTCAATTTTAAATGTCTCCTGCACTGCCCAGAAAGATGACCTATGTTGAGCAGGCACCTATTTCCTATAATTCTTAACAGTGCAAAAGGAGGCTATTTAGCCCATCAAGTCTGCACCGACCCTCAGAAAGAGCCCCCTTCCTAGGTCCAGTCCTCTACTCTATCCCATTAATCCCATAACCGCACCTTTGGACCCAAGGGGCAATCTTTCAGCATGGCCAATACACCTACCCTGCACATGGGAAGGCTGTGGACTGTGGGCAAAAATGGGAGCACTCGGAGGAAACCGGCCCATCCTGTTCATTCCCTTTCATTGGGTGCAATCGAACACGCTGCTTGGCAAAGCAGTGCCACAGCGCAATGTGGCCGATAGAAGCGGGAAACGTTGCAATGTGAATCCTGCCCATTGTGGAGACCATGGGGGAGCCCCGTTCAGTACTGATCTCCACAAACGGGCACCAGACAGAATGGAACTTGTGGGGGACTCCAGAGGACATGAGGCCATTGGAAAATGGTGTCTCAGTCTCTTGCTACACTGAGGAGTTCTGGCGAGCAGAATTGCTCAAGTGCAGAAAACAGGGTTATGTTCGGCCTCAGTTGCATATTCACCAGGAGGCCCCCTATCGAACCCAAGTGACGTTTGATAACGTTATTTCTCGGCGTTGTGAGTGCCGGGATCCACGCGGCTAAAAGCGTATGCTATGGGACTTTGTTCGCATTTAGTTAAATTGTGCTCGTTTTCATTTGATGTTATCATTTTGATCCATGGATGTTTAATAGACCATAAGACATAGGAGCAGAATTAGGCCACTCGGCCCATCGAGTATGCTCCACCATTCAATCATGGCTGATATTTTTTGCATCTCCATTCTCCGGCCTTCTCCCCATAACCCCTGATCCCATTATTCATCAAGAACCTATCTATCTCTGTCTTAAAGACACTCAGTGATTTGGCCTCCACAGCCTTCTGCGGCAGAGTTCCACCAATTCATCACCTTCTGGCTGAAGAAATTCCTCCTCATCTCTGCTTTAAAAGATCGTCCCTTTAGTCTGAGATGGTGCCCTCTGGTTCTAGTTTTTCCGACAAGTGGAAACTTCCTCTCCACGTCCACTCTATCCAGGCCTCGCAGTATCCTGTAAGTTTCAATAAGATCCCCCTCATTCTTCTGAACACCGAGTACAGACCCAGAGTCCTCAACCTTCCTCATATGACAAACTTTTCATTCCAGGGATCATTCTTGTGAACCTCCTCTGGACCCTTTCCAAGGCCAACACATCCTTCCTTAGATAGGGGGCCCAAAACTGCTCACAAACTCCAAATGGGGTCTGACCAGAGTCTTATACAGCCTCAGGAGTACATCCCTGGTCTTGTATCCTAGCCCTCTCGACATGAATGCCAACATTGCATTTACTTTCCTAACTGCCAACTGAACCTGCACGTTAACCTTAAGAGTCGTGAACAAGGACTCCCAAGTCCCTTTATGCTTCTGATTTCCTAAGCATTTCCCCATTTAGAAAATAGTCTATGCCTCCATTCCTCCTTCCAAAGTGCATAACCTCACACCTTTCCACACTGTATTCCAGAAGCCTCTTCTTTGCCCACTCTCCTAGCCTGTCCAAGTCCTTCTGCAGCCTCCTTGCTTCCTCAATACTACCTGCCCCTCTACAGATCTTTCTATGATCTGCAAACGTAGCAACAGTGCCTTCAGTTCCTTCTTCCAGATCATTAATGTATATTGTGAAAAGTTGTGGTCCCAGCACAGACCCGTGAGGCACACCACTAGTTACTGGCTGTCATCCTGAAAAAGACCCCTTTATCCCCACTCGCTGCCTTCTGTCAGTCAGCCAATCCTCTATCTGTGCCAGGATTTACCCTTAACATCATGGGCTCTTGTGTGGCATCTTGTCAAAGGCTCTCGGGGAAATCTAAATAAATCATGTCCACTGATTCTCCTCTGTCTAACCTCCTTGTTACCTCCTCAAAGAATTCAAACAGATTTGTCAGACACGACCTCCCCCTGATGAAGCCGTGCTGACTCAGTTCTATTTTACCATGCATTTCCAAGTACTCTGCGATCTCACCTTTAATAACGGACTCCAAAATCTTACCAATGACCGAAGTCAGGCTAACCGGCCTATAATTTCCCGTCTTCTGCCTCCCTCCCTTCTTAAACAGCGGTGTTACATTAGCCACTTTCCAGTCCTCAGGGACCCTTCCTGCCTCCAGTGATTCCTGAAAGATCACCACCAATGCCTCCACAATCTCCTCAGCTATCTCTCTTAGATCCTACGTCAAGCAGGGGAAGTGAGGAATTCAAAAGTTACAAAATAGAACAGCTTTCGGACAGCAGAACTCGGACTTTTTGGCATGCGAGAGATCTGTGGGACTTGGTTCATTCAGTTGGCTAGTGGCCAATGAACTGGTCAAAATGCCGTATTCTGCCCGGTAACAGGCGGTGATTGGGTTCTGTCTGAGTCAGCTGATTTTCAGAGAGCCAGGGTAAGTGCATTGGAGTGCTGAATGGTCCGAGGAAAGGACCCATTATCTCTCTCCAGAAAAGCTGCTGTATTTCTGAAACTGCAGAGACCTGAATTAATGTCCAGTGACAACCATTACAGCCTGGAAGCAGAAATCTCAAAGCCTGAATAGAAGGAAGGTTTGCTTGAAACAACCATCTGAAACAAAACATATCCTTTTACTTTCAGTATTATTTTTACACCACTCTGTGCATGTGTAAAGGGAAGGGCGAGTTTAAGTGGAGGTGGGTTTGGGACTTAGATGATAGCTAATCTATTGTATTTGCTGCATATTCTAATTATAGTTACCATTATTAATAAAATTAATTGTGTTTTATATTTGGGAACCTGGCAACTGTAATTATTGGGCAGCTAAAGGCCAAAGACTTTGGGTGTTTTTCTCAGAATTATTTATTAATTTTAATTGGTTGCGACTCCAGGTTAAGTAGGGCTGAAATTGACCACGGACTAGCCCAGGGCGTCATAACAACACAGACAGTCACCCAAGGTCAGAATTGAACCCAGGTCCCTGGCACTGTGAAGCAGCAGTGCTAACCACTGGGCCACCGTGTCACCCATTTCTAACCACTCAGAATAATAAACCATGATGAAAAAAACACTCGCCTAAAATCTCTTTAAAATAAACACAAACGGTCACGATTACACTCAACAAACTTTATTGTGCATCATTGTTGAACCACGGTGAAACTTTTCCATCCACAGAGCGCGTCACGTTTTACAGCTGACCTTAATCAATGGAAGACGGGAATCTCACACACACACGCATGTGCTCACACACACACACACACACATATGCGCACACACACATACACACATATGCGCACACACACACACACACACACACAGCAATGACAGACAGGCATACACACACACACACACACACAGCAATGACAGACAGGCATACACACACACACACACAGCAATGACAGACAGGCATACACACACACACACACACAGCAATGACAGACAGGCATACACACACACACACACACACACACAGCAATGACAGACAGGCATACACACACACACACAGCAATGACAAACAGGCATACACACACACACACACACACACAGCAATGACAGACAGGCATACACACACACACACACAGCAATGACAGACAGGCATACACACACACACACACACACACAGCAATGACAGACAGGCATATACACACACACACACACACAGCAATGACAGACAGGCATACACACACACACACACAGCAATGACAGACAGGCATACACACACACACACACACACAGCAATGACAGACAGGCATACACACACACACACACACAGCAATGACAGACAGGCATACACACACACACACACAGCAATGACAGACAGGCATACACACGCACACACACACAGCAATGACAGACAGGCATACACACACACACACACAGCAATGACAGACAGGCATACACACACACACACACACACACACAGCAATGACAGACAGGCATACACACACACACACACACAGCAATGACAGGCATACACACACACACACACACAGCAATGACAGACAGGCATACACACACACACACAGCAATGACAGACAGGCATACACACACACAGCAATGACAGACAGGCATACACACACACACACACACAGCAATGACAGACAGGCATACACGCACACACACACACAGCAATGACAGACAGGCATACACACACACACACACACAGCAATGACAGACAGGCATACACACACACACACACAGCAATGACAGACAGGCATACACACACACACACACAGCAATGACAGACAGGCAATGCCTCGAGTCCAAACTGCTCTTGGAATCCTGCTACAAAGTCAATGCAATAAATGTTCAGAGCTTTCCTCATATTTAGGCTGCAGAACATTTCAACGCATCGCAAAGGTTTTACATTTAGAAAGTGAAGAAGCCTTTAGCCGTGAGCTTCCTGTGCCCTAGTTATTGTGAAAGAAAATTCTATCCTAATTTGAAATCCTATTGAACTGTTTCTGGTTGTAAAGATTGGCTCTAAAAGCCTAAAGTTGTCTCTAAAATCTGTCTCTAAACGCAAACTTGCTAACAAGTTCCACAAATGTAGTGGTTTAGGGTGGTAAAATCACTGCTGGTATACTGCAATTGTGCAGATTTGACAACACTGAACTACGCGATATAGATGCCATCCTCTTTAGTTCACCTCTGATCTCAGTATTTTTCTTTCCTTGCTTTCTCATTGCAAGTCATCACGTTTTATGACATGACACTGCTCTTCTCAGCCCCCTGGCCATGTCTATACTGAAATGTGACATGTCTGTACTGAAGAGTCTACATGTACAATGGAGAATCCTTGTCTACTGAAGAGTCTTCATTTATACTGAAGAATTCACACTGAAGGGTCCTTAAACTGAGAAATCTTCCTCTTATACAGAAATGCACATTGAAGAGTCCTCGTCAATAAGAGTCCTCATCTATACCAAAGGATTGTTGTCTATATTGGGGATTCCGCATGTTTACTTGAGATTTCTACAGTGAAGAGTCTTTATATCTTTTAGTCTTAGTCGATACTGAAGGATTAACACATTTACTGAAGCGAGCCGGTCTATACTGTAAAGGTCTCGGGATTCTCCGATTCCGGGACCAGCCGGAGAATAGGCTTTTATGCCAAAACGGCCCGCGACTCAGTTTCAACGCCGATTTTTGATTCTCCGCACCCCCAAAAAATCACGCAATCGCAGCGGGCGCCGTACAGCCCGTAGAATCATGGGAATTGGCCCGACGACCGATTCTCTAGGCCAGTGTTCTTCAAACTTTTTTTCCAGGGACCCATTTTTACCAACCGGCCAACCTTCGCGACCCACGCCGGCCGACCTGCGCGAGCCACCATTTTCTCTAACCTTGTTTGCTGGAGGAAATGGTTTTGGGTCCCTTTGGCCCTCGTACACGCACCTCCAATGGAACCTGTTGAATTTTCTATAATAGTGTAGAGGGACTTTAGAAGGGTTTCACAGGACGGTGCAACATCGAGGGCCGAAGGGCCTGTACTGCGCTGTTATGTTCTCTCTTCTATGAAGGTGAAGCCTTCCGGTGTCGGAAAGTATGGAGTCTCCATCTGTCCAAAGTTCTGCATTTTCTTCCTGTAAAGTTTTATCAAATAAACCCCCGGCCCGAACTTGTAAAAAAAAATAAAAAATAAAATGAATAAAATAAATGAAAAAAATAAAACTTAAATGAATAAAATAAATGAATAAAATGAATAAAAAACCCCCGAACTTATAAAACAAAAAGCTGCGACCATTTAAAAAAATAGCGGCTGCACTGCGCATGCGTGCCCGATCATCGGCGCACATGCACATAGTTTTGCGCATGCGCGCTGATGATCATGTGCGCATGCGCAATGCGGCCGAATATTTTTAACATGTTTGAAGGCCGCTTGCAGCCGGCGTTATTAAAAGCCAGCTGCTGTGGCTGCTGCGCGGGGCTTTGCGCGATCGGGAGCACCGCAAAGGATGGCTCCGCGACCCTCCCGACACCCGCCCGCGACCCACCCGCAGGTCACACACCCGAGTTTGAAGAACACTGCTCTAGGCCCCTAATAATTCTGAGCCCTGGATAGGCCGAAGTCCCGACAGCGTGGTTGAATGAAAAATGAAATGAAAATCGCTTATTGTCACGAGTAGGCTTCAATTAAGTTACTGTGAAAAGCCCCTAGTCGCCACATTCCGGCGCCTGTCCGGGGAGGCTGGTATGGGAATCGAACCGTGCTGCTGGCCTGCCTTGTCTGCTTTAAAAGCCAGCGAGTTAGCTCAGTGAGCTAAACCAGCTTCAAACCACCTTAAAACAATTGTCAAACAGTGGTGCGGGCTGACGAGGCGTTCGGAGGAGGTAGTGGTCAGCATGGGGGGGGGGGGGGGCTTTGGGCTCTCAATTGGGAGACGGCCTTGGCTGATGTGGGGGGCGGTGGAGAAAAACCTTCCAGGGCAGGGGGAGTTTCGGGGAAGGTGGGGGAGACAGCCGGGCAGCCAGGAGTCCCCCTGTAATGACAGGGCAATGCCCACACAACGGATGCCAATACGCTGGCCATGTTTATGGGCACCAACACCGGGTGCTGGCTCACACAGGCATCATGGCTGTTTGGGTGTTTGCCGGGCCCCTTGCCGGCCATCCCACCCAGCTGGCACTCACCGGGGGTGGAGACGCAGGGCCACACCCACGGCAACCCCCGATGAGGGCTGTGCCATGGAACGGTGGCCCTGACAGGAGGGACGGGCGACAGGTGCTGAGTCACTGACGGGGAGCGGGTGGATGGGCATGCGTGGCTGGGCCGCACGGTGCCAACCGGGGCGACCAAGTAGGCCATGGCACCTGGCTGTGGATGGCTGTATGTGCCATGATAACATTTCGTTTCCCTGCACCCCCTGCAGATCAGAATGTTTGGCTACCACCCAGCGACGTTGGCCGCCGTGGCGGGGACCGCTGCCCGCATGTTGCCCTGTGGGAGTGTGAGCGGGATGGCTGAGAGAGGAGGCAGAGGCCGCAACAGAGGAGCAGCTGCAGAGGGGCATGTGCCAGCCGCTCAGGCTGCAGGTCCGCCTGCCCGACAGGCCGAGGAGGAGGAGGAGGAGGTGGTGCCATGAAGGCGCCTGATGAGGCCCCATGTGTACTGGCGTTGCATGTCCTTCCAGGATCTCCTGGACAGGGCATGCAGGAGGACTGAGGATAAGCTGGGAAACCGTGGCCCACATATGCTACATGATGGCACACCTAGCATCGCATCGGACTGGGAGAGGACACCCACTCCCGGTGGCCGTCAAGGTTACGGTTGGCCTAAACCTCTACGCCATGGGGTCGTTCCAGTCGCCGAGTGGGGACCTGTCCGGCATTGGTGCACAGGTTCATCCATGCCATGACTGACATCCTGTATGCCCTTGCGGACTGGTACATACAGTTCCCTATGGATCACGGCCACCAGGATGGCCGGGCAGTGGGTTTCGCCGCCGTCACCAGAATACCCATGATTCAGGTGGTGATCAATAGCGTTCACGTCGCCATGCAGCCACTATTGTATAACAGGCCGGTGTTGATGAACAGGAAGGAGTACCACTCCATGAACGTGCACTTGGTCTGTGACCACCAGATGAAGATCTTGCACGTCTGGGCCTACTACCCACCCGGGCAATGTACATGATTCCTTCACAGATGGCACAGTCTGTGAACCCCGGCATGTTCGAGGGATGCCCCCACCGGCTGAGGGGCTGGTTGCTGGGCGACAGGGGTTACCCGTTGCGGTCTTGGCTGATGATGCCTATACGGAAGCCACAGACCAACGCGGAGAACAGCTACAATGAGGCCCACTGTGCGACCAGGGGTGTGGTCGAGAGGTTTTTTGGGGTCCTGAAAATGCGCTTCAGGTGCCTGGGCCATTCTGGCAGGGCCCTCTACGCCTCAAGGAGGATTGGCCGCATTGTTGTGGTCTGCTGCATACTCCACAATATGGCCCAGCAGAGGGGCGATGCTCTGGAGGTAGAGGAGGGGGTTGAGGAGGATCAGGAAGAGGGGCTCCAGACCCTCCAGAGGAGGAGAGGCTGTCCATGGCATGGAGGATGATGCCAGCCCGCTCTGCGACGAGCTCTGAGCTCCAAATCGTTAGATAATGTCTGACTTATGCACACACAAAAACTCACCACCTTTTAGCTGGGGGCGGGGTGGTGTGGATGTCCGGGGAGGGGGGGGGGGGGGGGGGGGGGGGGGGGGGGGAGCTGCACGGCACACCCACTGGGACTCAATGTTCCATCACCCCCTCAGTCACAGCGACGTTAACCTCTCTCCCACCCCCGCAGAAGCAGCTTCCATCATTGATAAAAAGTGTTTAATTTGTAAAGTTATATACATGTACCCTGGCCCCTTTAACTGAACTGTGCTGTGTACCTGTGCCAACTTACTCAGTGTCTAACTTCCTGGCCTTTCGGGCTGATGATCATGTGCGCATGCGCAATGCGGCCGAATATTTTTAACATGTTTGAAGGCCGCTTGCAGCCGGCGTTATTAAAAGCCAGCTGCTGTGGCTGCTGCGCGGGGCTTTGCGCGATCGGGAGCACCGCAAAGGATGGCTCCGCGACCCTCCCGACACCCGCCCGCGACCCACCCGCAGGTCACACACCCGAGTTTGAAGAACACTGCTCTAGGCCCCTAATAATTCTGAGCCCTGGATAGGCCGAAGTCCCGACAGCGTGGTTGAATGAAAAATGAAATGAAAATCGCTTATTGTCACGAGTAGGCTTCAATTAAGTTACTGTGAAAAGCCCCTAGTCGCCACATTCCGGCGCCTGTCCGGGGAGGCTGGTATGGGAATCGAACCGTGCTGCTGGCCTGCCTTGTCTGCTTTAAAAGCCAGCGAGTTAGCTCAGTGAGCTAAACCAGCTTCAAACCACCTTAAAACAATTGTCAAACAGTGGTGCGGGCTGACGAGGCGTTCGGAGGAGGTAGTGGTCAGCATGGGGGGGGGGGGGGACTTTGGGCTCTCAATTGGGAGACGGCCTTGGCTGATGTGGGGGGCGGTGGAGAAAAACCTTCCAGGGCAGGGGGAGTTTCGGGGAAGGTGGGGGAGACAGCCGGGCAGCCAGGAGTCCCCCTGTAATGACAGGGCAATGCCCACACAACGGATGCCAATACGCTGGCCATGTTTATGGGCACCAACACCGGGTGCTGGCTCACACAGGCATCATGGCTGTTTGGGTGTTTGCCGGGCCCCTTGCCGGCCATCCCACCCAGCTGGCACTCACCGGGGGTGGAGACGCAGGGCCACACCCACGGCAACCCCCGATGAGGGCTGTGCCATGGAACGGTGGCCCTGACAGGAGGGACGGGCGACAGGTGCTGAGTCACTGACGGGGAGCGGGTGGATGGGCATGCGTGGCTGGGCCGCACGGTGCCAACCGGGGCGACCAAGTAGGCCATGGCACCTGGCTGTGGATGGCTGTATGTGCCATGATAACATTTCGTTTCCCTGCACCCCCTGCAGATCAGAATGTTTGGCTACCACCCAGCGACGTTGGCCGCCGTGGCGGGGACCGCTGCCCGCATGTTGCCCTGTGGGAGTGTGAGCGGGATGGCTGAGAGAGGAGGCAGAGGCCGCAACAGAGGAGCAGCTGCAGAGGGGCATGTGCCAGCCGCTCAGGCTGCAGGTCCGCCTGCCCGACAGGCCGAGGAGGAGGAGGAGGAGGTGGTGCCATGAAGGCGCCTGATGAGGCCCCATGTGTACTGGCGTTGCATGTCCTTCCAGGATCTCCTGGACAGGGCATGCAGGAGGACTGAGGATAAGCTGGGAAACCGTGGCCCACATATGCTACATGATGGCACACCTAGCATCGCATCGGACTGGGAGAGGACACCCACTCCCGGTGGCCGTCAAGGTTACGGTTGGCCTAAACCTCTACGCCATGGGGTCGTTCCAGTCGCCGAGTGGGGACCTGTCCGGCATTGGTGCACAGGTTCATCCATGCCATGACTGACATCCTGTATGCCCTTGCGGACTGGTACATACAGTTCCCTATGGATCACGGCCACCAGGATGGCCGGGCAGTGGGTTTCGCCGCCGTCACCAGAATACCCATGATTCAGGTGGTGATCAATAGCGTTCACGTCGCCATGCAGCCACTATTGTATAACAGGCCGGTGTTGATGAACAGGAAGGAGTACCACTCCATGAACGTGCACTTGGTCTGTGACCACCAGATGAAGATCTTGCACGTCTGGGCCTACTACCCACCCGGGCAATGTACATGATTCCTTCACAGATGGCACAGTCTGTGAACCCCGGCATGTTCGAGGGATGCCCCCACCGGCTGAGGGGCTGGTTGCTGGGCGACAGGGGTTACCCGTTGCGGTCTTGGCTGATGATGCCTATACGGAAGCCACAGACCAACGCGGAGAACAGCTACAATGAGGCCCACTGTGCGACCAGGGGTGTGGTCGAGAGGTTTTTTGGGGTCCTGAAAATGCGCTTCAGGTGCCTGGGCCATTCTGGCAGGGCCCTCTACGCCTCAAGGAGGATTGGCCGCATTGTTGTGGTCTGCTGCATACTCCACAATATGGCCCAGCAGAGGGGCGATGCTCTGGAGGTAGAGGAGGGGGTTGAGGAGGATCAGGAAGAGGGGCTCCAGACCCTCCAGAGGAGGAGAGGCTGTCCATGGCATGGAGGATGATGCCAGCCCGCTCTGCGACGAGCTCTGAGCTCCAAATCGTTAGATAATGTCTGACTTATGCACACACAAAAACTCACCACCTTTTAGCTGGGGGCGGGGTGGTGTGGATGTCCGGGGAGGGGGGGGGGGGGGGGGGGGGG